>NC_141148.1:109115121-109415121 GCF_053477565.2 Lygodium microphyllum
TATGCAAACATTGCTGCAGTCAATTCAGGCATGTCTGCATCCAATGTAAACATTCTACCCTTCTTCTTTCCTTTTTGTATCAAGCAACCTTTATTTTTCATATCCTCAACAAAGCATCCATGAGAATTAAATCTGACCTGCAAGCCCTGCTCAACCATTTGACCAACAAAAACCAGGTTCTTGGTGATATTCGGGACATGAAATACATCCGATAGGTATTTCTTTTTCCCATCCTGCATAGACAAAGGAATTTTTCCAATCTGCACAATAGGATGTGCAGTATCATCACCAGTCTCCACAAATCCTGGTTTTTCTATTTTCCTTGCATCTTACATCCATTCTGCATGACCTGTCATGTGGTTTGATGCACCTGAGTCAACATACCACACATTGTTGCTTTCTTCTGCACTTGTCACAGAATTGTTCATGTACTGCACCATAAACAAATCCTCATTTCTGTCATCACCCTATCTACTAGAAGATGCATAATTTCCTTATTGCAATTTTCCATTCATAATGTCATTCTGCTTTTTATAGTAGTCTTTAGCCATATGACCATTTTACCACAGTAGTAGCATTCAACATTGTTGTTTGCATTTTGGCCTCTTTGCCATCCACCAAGACCTCTTTGGCTCCCCCTGCCTCTAGAGTTACCATGTCCTCCTCCATAGGACTGGTTTTCTTGAGTTTGCTACGTATTCTGATTTCTACCATGGCCTCCAGATTGGCCTCCTCTATCTCTGCCTCTACCTCTTCCAGTATTTGAGTAGAAGACAGCTTCTTTTGACGTTCCTCCTGAAGAAGATGCACCACCATTTCTCTGCTCCTCAGAAATTAGAAGAGCAATCAACTCCTCAAAATCAAGAAATCTTTCACGGACGGAAATCGTTGTTCGAAACTGTGCATAATTCTTTCCTAGACCATTCAAGGTCACAGAAACTAAATCATCATCTTCCATTGGTGACCCAATGGAAGCAAGTGCATCTACAATCTTCTTCACCTTGATGTGGTAGTCATTGATGCTCATACTTTCTCTTTGCACATTGTGCAACTCTTGCTTGAGCTACATTTTCCTGGCTTGCGTATTTTTGCTATACATTTTTGACAAAGTATCCCATGCTTCCTTTGGCATACTTGCATCCTGAATATGCACAATCATAGAGTCTGAAATGCTGATAGACAGCTAGTACATAACTTTCCTAGCTCTCTCATGCCATCCTTTAAATGCTTGCATCTGTTGTTGATTGGGAACATCAGGAAGAACTAGTTCTTCTTCATTTCCTGCAACGAATTCCCAATATCCTTTTCCCATAAGGAAATTCGTCATTCTAAACTTCCATTCTTGGAAGTTGTTCTTGTCAAGCTTTTCAATGACAATCTGTGAAAGAGAATTAGACGCCATTACAGAACACTGCAAAAAATTCTGTCACTGCAAAAAATACAGCTTCAGCCTCACAAGGGCAAATCTGCAAAATTGACGAAAGTGGTATTTGGCCACACAGTCACTTTCTAGTGATGATTTTGCATCAACATGCAACAAGGATGATTCCTTAACTCCCAATGTCTCTGCGCACATGCATATGATGCAATTTCTATAGTAACTTTTTATCGACCTATAGAACAGTGGTCGCACAGCAAAAAACAGGGCCTTTTCTTGAGTGTGTGCGAAAAACTTCCATCTCCAAAACAGGCACCGAAATGGCCTCAAATAAAAAAAACAGGGCAACCAAAGGCTAAATCCTGGTCCCGCAGCATATACTGCCCTCTTGCTACATCGCGAAGGGTCTCTCAATCTGAGACAATGCACTCTTGCACTTTCCAGTTGTGCTACCTGCAGAGACTTGCTCCCAAACTCAAAAAATGAAAGCAACATTGGTCCTCTTACCAGAACACCGCGAAGTTGGTTTGCTTTCTTGAGCTCCTTACCACGAACCAGGCTCTGATACCATGTCAAGATTGTGGGAGAGAAGGAAGGAGTCTCACTTGTAGCTTTTTCACTTATACAATGGGGGAATACACACAAAGGTGGAGGCTGAAAACAATTTTCCTCTTCTTAGTTGTGTAAGCCAAAAAGAACTCTAGTATAGAGAAATAGAAGAACCCTATATATGGGTCTCAAACCAAACTCAACTAACTAAGATGGCATACTAACTGAGCCACGAACTAGAGTAGATAAGGATAGCTGTCATATAGCTATTATTCATGGGCGGTGTACCAACTGCATCTGTAGCTAACAAGTTGGTGACATAAATGCACAACGGTCACCTTGGCATATCATGAGTGGAGCTCGATATCTCAACAACCTCTTCGTCTCCCTCTATTGCACTGACCTATCATCATCGCTGACCATATAGAGCTCATCATCGTCATCTTCCTGGCTGCCATGCTTGGTCAGGGTGGACAGCTTCCGAGCTGAAGAGCGACAAGTATGCATCATGGTGGTGAGAGTTGCAGGCTGAGAATGAGTCAAGAGTGGAGAAGGAGAGAAACCCCCAAAAGAATACATGCCCTTTTCCATTTGCATGCCAAAGTCCAAGTCCTCTCTTAGTCCACCCTAGTTTGTGCTAAGTGTCACCTCAACGTCATGGTATTTAGACCATTCACACATGTAACTACCAATAACTGATTCTTTTGTCCCATTTGGAATAATAACATGAACATTTGAATAATAAGGTTGTACTAATCTCTTAAGCCTAAATCCATTCACTACAGGGTGTAAAACCTTCCCTTGCAAGTCCTACAGCAAAAAAGTACCCTGTCCCATGTCTTTGAAAATGAAGGTTTTACAACCCATGTCTCCCTCTTTAAAAATTTTCTTCTTGACATGTCTATTAACCTAGGCATGTCTCCTCTATTGTCTGACACCCGTAATATAAGCTGCTAATATCCGGTCCTCTTCCAATTTCAAAATTTGTTCTAATATATGCTGCACTAATTCTTCAAGATCCATCTTGCTCATAACAGCAACTCTCAGACTTGGAACTATAAATTCCATAGGAACTACTGCTTCCAAAACATAAACCAACCTAAAAGGTGTAAGCCTTGTTGCAACTTTATATGTTGTCCTGAAAACCCACAATGCTGAATCAAGTTTAATATCCCAATCTTCTCGATTATCTTCAACAATTTTTTTCAAGATACGAAGCAAAATCTTGTTGGAACTTTTAGCTTAACCATTAGCTTGAGGATGATAAGGAGTAGAATTCTTGTACCGAATCATATGCTTGATAGTTAGTTCTCTGATCACTTGATTCAAGAATTGCTTACCCCGATCACTGATCAACTCAATAGGACAGCCAAATCTAGTCATAACATTAGAGTATAAAAACTTTGCCACACTTGCTGCTTTATTATCCTTTAATGCCTAGGCTTCTACCCACTTAGTAGCATATATAGCCATTCTTGCTTGAGTTTACATGAGTTTGAATGGAGCTCCAAAGTTGAAGAATCCTTCATGGGCCAAACATGAAAGATTCACCTAAGCTTTCAATTTCTTGAAGTGGAAGCTAGACAAAGCTCACAAAAGTCCCATACATCAATGTATGCTTCAAATCCTTAAGGGTATGACATATTGAGGACATCTTTCTCCCACTGGATGATTAGGTGAAGGATTTGGGTCCCTTGATTGAGAAAGCTTTATCCACTTACTCTAGGCATGGAAGAGGTATGTTTATTGAATCCTAATCTCTCTCTTAATCCATTTGTTTAGCCTATGTTGTTTGTTTAAGAGATTGTAAGCCTTTAACCCTCTTCTTCACTTAATCATTTGCATTACATGAAATGGATCAATTGAAAGCATTAGATCTTTTTTATTTTCATTGCATGCATCAATGATCAATGAGTGGGTTAATCTTGTAGAAATTACAATGCACGATAGACAAAATTTGAGCAAGGAGTAGAGAACACACAACAAATATGAGAAGAATAGAAATTGCTTTAATTTCAAATAAACTAATACAAAGATAGCTCTGTCCACCCATGCACTTCCATTATGAAGATTTGATGGAAATCCAAATAAATGGTAGGCAAAAAGCTTAAGGGTATTTGTGGTAGAACTCTAACTAGGTGAAAGATAGATTGATGATGGCTTTGGAGGGTTCTTCCTTTTATAGCACAAGAAGGCCGTCTAATCGGCCTAGTCCAATCATATTATTAACCTTCCCTTCTTAGACAAGGAATATTCTGGCGAATATCTTTTTTGTCAAGCCGGGGATGCTAGCCCTAGACCCTTGTCAAGGGGATCACTAGGCCCCTTGAGACCGTGGCCCTCAGGCCCCAAAATAGGGGTCCTTGATAAATTTCACAACCTATAACTTGATGCATTATGCCTCAAGTTTCTACCAACATAACTACTCTATCTAACTCAAAGGTTAGATTCACAAAGTCACCTTTTTGCCATCTGATCACATAGATCTCATCTAACATATAAGTTACAACCCAATCAATATCTATATTCACACATGGCTTCTTCTCATAATGGGGGCTTTACAACTTAGAGCACCATGGATCCTTGGTGGCACCTTATGAGGATAGGGCATTGAGCATTTCTAATACCCCCCTCAATGCCCACTACATCCTCATGAGTCTCTAAAGAAAAATTTGAAGAAGATGCTTTGTAAGACCTTTGATGAAGACATCTACTCCATTCTCCTCCATTGGACAATAGACCAATAGCTCTACTATCCCATCCTCGATCAAGTTATGTACATAGTGATATTGGATCTCAATATGTTTGGTGTGTGCATGAAAAACTTGATTTTTACCAATGGTGATACAAATTTGATTGATATATCATAGTATTTTTGGATCTTCATCCTGTACTCCCATATGCCATAGGATCCTCCTTAACCATACTACTTCACATACAATAAAGAAAGTTGCATTGTACTCTACTTTGGTAGAAGAAAATGCCACAATTGGTTGCTTCTTACTGATCCAAGAGAAAATTCCTGAACCTAAAGAGAAACGATATCCAAAAACTAATTTTATGGAATCGTTGTCACTGCCCAATCTGAATCATAATTTCCTATAAGAGCACTTCCAGAACTCTATGTAATATCATAGTCAAGAGTCCATTTCAAGTATCTAAGCATCTGCATCCTAGCTTTCCAATGACTTTCTCATGGTTTGTTTGAGAACCTACTTAAAATACCAACAAGAAAATTAATATCTAGCTTGGTGTTGCACAAGTAGATGAGGTTGCCAACCAACCCCTTATACCTCCTAGTGTTTGCTAGTGCTAATGTATCCTCAATGGATAATTTCACATTGACCTCCATAGGTGTAGCTATCTCCTTACACTTGATCATGCAAAATTATTTTAAGATCTCCCATGCATACTTCTTTTGATAAATAAATATTTTGCCAGCTTCAATTCCCAAAAAATAGTGCAACAAGCCCAAATCTATCATTTCAAACTCAGATCTCAAAGCCTTTTGAGTCTTAAGGATCATATCTTCATAGTAACGTGTAATAAGAAGGTTGTCCACATATAGAATAATCACTACTACAGACTTTTCAACATCCCTATAAACATACAAGCTAGCATATGAGGCATATCTTTTAAAATTCAAGCCTACCAAGGACTTGTTTGAGTCCCCATATAATTCCTTTTTCAACTTACAAAATTTGTTCTCAAAATGGTGGCTAAGCCACGTACACCTCCTCCTTAAGGCCACCATTCAAAAACACTAATTTAACATCCATTTGGTAAACTAGCCAATACTTATGAGCAACCACTATTAGTATTATGCGAACAATAGTCATTTTAGTAGTTGGAGAAAATGATTCTTGAAAATCAAATCCTTCAACCTATGAAAATCTCTGTACAATTAATGTAGCTTTGTACTTGTCTAAGTTGCCATCAGCCTTGTACTTTACCTTCCAATCTCACTTGGTGCCAATAATCTTCATTTTTTTTTGGTTGATCCACTAGCTCCCAAGTATCATTCTTCATTATTATGTCATCCTCATCTTGCATAGCTACCCTCCATATTGGATCAACAAGTTTTTTTTCCAAGTTTGTTGGCTTCTTTACTTCTCTCATAATCTTAACCATCAAGGCCATATTGACTATGTGAGCAGAAGCCTTTCTTTGCTCCTTTATTCTTAGAGACCTCCTTGGTCCATCTGCCTTTTTGTCAACTATGGTGGGCATAGGATTACTACAATTATAGAGCTACTTCACCCATTGAGGAAATGGCTTTTGTAGTGGCATGATTGCAAGTAAAGATGATTCTTCCTCTGCCTTGAGAGTAGGGATAGCTCTTTGGATAGGTTCATATTAGACTACTTCTTTTCTAGATGATAAAGTGAAAGAACGTATATTCTCCTCCTCCATTGTATGTGGTTGATCTTTGATGTAACGTGTCCACCTATTGTCTTCAAGACACGTCTTAGCAGTCCATCGGAAAGGATGTCTAGAAAGCTCCGCCCGGCACTCCCATGGAATGTTACGGGGTTTGCAATCTAAGACTTTCCGCGTCTACCACGTAGCGGAAGTATTCCGGCCGTTCCCACTTAGGACCGACCTGAATAAGGGTTTTCCCTATTGGTCATTTCCTAAACGGCAAATAGCGTCGAACCCAAGCGAACTACTTTATGCACAAACGCCGGGTCCGAAGCGGATTCACGCTGCACTTGGTTCAAGGAGAATGGAAAACGAGAGGGATGCAAGGCTCGACCTCTCTGCCATAAGGCATAGTCCCATTCCATTCCCCTAAAACAACGTAAATCAGGATTATTATAACTTAGATTTAGGTCAACACTCTTGCTGTTCGTGTTCTTTGAACGATCTTCTTGTTGTCCATCATGATTGAGAAAAGTTCTCGGCCAATCAGGACCACACATCCGTAGAACGACCTATGGTCACATCCTTCGCACTTTCCTCAGGTTGTTTTAGTTATTTAATTACCTAACACATTTAGTTGGACATGTATCAATCAACTTCCTTAATTAGCCCATTAGGCACTAGTTCCTTCACATAATCATAGCACTTGACATAGAAAAGCAATATCAAACAAGTTCCTTTTCAACAGGTTATCATATTTATCATTGAAATACATAAAATCCAGCCCGTAGGCTTATCCATAATCCCCCCGAAGGCTATCAGTAATCCACAAGGATTACTAATCCAAGATTCTGCCCGTAGACTAGTATGCGGGCCTCGAGATCCAATCCCGAGTCACGTTGGCCTCTTGTGCAGGGCTCGGAAGGCGAGGGATTTACGGCCAGAGCCCCCTCTGGCACCCAAGCGTCCTCCTGCTCCAAGTGGCGCTCAATGGAGAGACCTCTCGCGGCAGTTTCGGTCCACCTTCGCTACGTGGTTAACAACCTCCTTGGTTAGGGTCAGGCATGTAGTCGGGGGTAAGTGAAGCTGCCTCTCCCTTCAGGTCTTCAACCTGAAGCATTAGATATCTTTTCATCCTTTAATTCTTTGAGCAAACAAAGCAAAACAGTGCTCTTAAAACTGTTACAAGCACAATCATTTCCATTGGTTCTTAATTTTTGGCCAACTGCTAAGGAGTGAATCCTTCTTTTTGAATGCATCCAGCACTCGATCCGGGATCAATTGTGACTTGGCAAGATCCCCAAGGGTTTGTTTGTTACCCCTATATCCTTGGGATTGGGCCATACCCTATTAACCTAACTTAATCAAAATCTCAAGTTCTATTAGCAGTGAATATGTTATTCCAGTTCACTGATTGGTCTTTTGCTTCCAAGCAAATATCTAAACCCATATCTTGGTCACTTTACCCAAGAAAGGTACTATATCAGGACAATTATTCATCCTCTTGCAAGATAATCTTGCGTAAGAATCTGCCAATATCATTCTGAGGAATTGGCCATTCCCTTGTGATCAAATCACAAGATCATGCGACTCTGCAACTTGTTGCACAAGTGTCGTATGAAACTATGGGACTATTCTACCCATCAACGGTGTCTTCTGATCACGGTATCATGATTAGATATAACAATGCGTTCCTGATTGCATTAGGCCAACATTGTCGGTCCTAGGGTTTTAAGTTTCATCATTTTAGCGAGAGATTCTTAGGAAAAACCCTAGATCACTTCTCGCAAGTATGTTCCAATGTCCCTACATTCCGTGAATATGGGCAAGTCTTTAGGGTATAGGATTTTCAGCTTTGGTAATACGAGCGACTAGGTAATGTCCTCAACATGCTAACCCTAGTTCGCTCTTTGGGATATGTTGCATTGAATTAACCCTTTCTAAACAAGTACCTCTCGGTAATAGGAGCGACTAGGTAATGTTCTCAATGTGCTAACCCTAGTTAGCTCTTTGGGATATGTTGCATTGAATTAACCCTTTCTAAACGAGTACCTCTCGGTTTTAGGTGTTTAGGTTTAAACCAATTTAACTTGTCTATTCTTGAAGACAATTACGCTACCATTTCCGTAACCACATGATTCATTGTCTATGTATAAGTTGAATTACAAACCCTAACTTTTTGGGTTAAGATCAAAGCATATGTTAAGTTATAACATAATTCCAATTGATCATCCTATAACATGCAAACAAGATTCATGCTACTAAGATTTAGGATCTAATGTTTAAACATGCAGCCTTTTTCTACTTTCTTTTTCGAATGGATTTGTCGTATGCTGAACTTACACACCCTTTTGTTGATTTAAGTTTTTAGGCCACTTGCCTAGAGTTAAATCTTCTTCATGCAGCCCTAGCAATTTCCTACATTTGCTAGTCACTTTCTTTAAGAATCATTTAAAAAAAAAAAAGATGTTCAATAATGCGATATGCGATTTATTTCTTCCATGCTTAATTGAAGTGTACTATCATCGGTCCGTTTTGTAACAAAATAGACATTAATTAATCTAATTTCATTACTTTGCAATGCATAAAAAACGACTTGCTAGAAACACATAGAAATCTTGTGCTCACTTTATTTTGTTCGTTTTATTGAAAAATATTAATGACCGAATCCCTCAATTGTGAGTTATTAGCCAAAGTATTTTCAATCGAAAAAAAACATGCATCTTCATTACTCAAATGATCCATGCATAATTGAAATATTACGACGTTAATCAAATTTAGGAAGAAGAACTTGGACTTGTGGTGAAATGTCCACATGGATGTTAGGAGATGATTCTCCAGCGGTTGCGCCTTGTGCTTTCTTAGGAGCCATCAAGAATTCGGCCTTTCCGCCTTGGACGCAGATTTATGATGTTGGCCATCTCCTTTGCACACGAAACTCTCTTTGTGATTCCACCATCCTTCAGAATCGAACCTTAAAAATGGAACTTATTAATTTCTCCTTCCTTTCGTAGAAGCTCCGGGTGCAAATTGCCTACACGGGAAGGGGTTTAGCACTTGGGCTAATTGGGAGATTGTAGGAAATCCAAGAGGGAAAAAGGGCTTGATGAGGCTTTTTAAAGGCCTTGGATAGGACTCCAAGGGAAAGGGGGTACTAAATGGACTTTAGCGGATTGGAAAAGGGGGCAAAGGGTGAAAAAATACCTTAAAGAAGAATTTTTGTAGAGGGGGGAAACCCATGGGAATGGGG
Organism: Lygodium microphyllum; assembly: GCF_053477565.2. Lineage (NCBI taxonomy): Eukaryota > Viridiplantae > Streptophyta > Polypodiopsida > Schizaeales > Lygodiaceae > Lygodium > Lygodium microphyllum. Next base: position 109,124,661 of record NC_141148.1, read on the forward strand.
TTTAAATCTCAGGGAGGGGGGATAAGAACCACAATAGGGCTTTGGATTCGAGGGGGGGTTATCAAGCCCACATGAACAAGGTCTAGGAGGAAGCCCACAAGAAGAATTTGTGTGTGTGTGTGGGGGGGGGGTGTAATATGAAAGGGGGCTTATGCCAGCCCCCTTAGAAGCTCAAGAAGCTTCCAAAAACAAACATGTGGAGGAAGAGAACGGCGGCAGATAGCAAGCGGTAGTTTAATGGCGGCGGATGGTGCGTTCTATGGCGGTCTGGCGAATGGCAGCGGCGGCTTCCCTCCTCCAGCTCTATGGCAGCGACAGCTTTCCTCACGACCCTCTCCCCTCCTCAACAACAGCGTCAACGATCTGACGGCTCTCCCTTTCTTTTCCAAAGCTCCCATTGGCAATGGGTTTTATAGGGAGAGGGAGAGGTACCTCCTCCCTCCACGTGGCCTTTAGCATGGGGTTCACCCCCTTGCAAGCTCCAGCAAGGAGCTTATTCACTCATGCTATTCCCCTCTCCTCCAGCACGACAATCGGTTGGGGGATAAGGGGAATAATAATAAAAAAATTTACCATTATTTTATATTTTTGGCCTCCTAAGAGGAGGTTCGTATGAAGAATGTGTTTATTTAGGAATCAGAATTATTACATTTGAATACCACATCATAGTTTGCTATGATCTTATTTTCCTCTTGGTCATACAATTTGTAAGCCTTTTGCTCATCACTATAGCCCAAGAAGATACATTTTATCTTTTTGGATTTAACTTGTTTCTCTTATCCCTTAGAACATGCACACAACATTCATGTCCAAAAGTTCTAAAATGTGAGATAGATGGTTTCTTACTAGAATAGGCCTCATGAGGAGTTTTTTCCTTAAGAGTCTTTGTGTAACTCCACTTGAGAATATAGACTACAGTATTAATAGCTTCTATTCAAAACTAGTTAGTCAATCCCTTGCCCTTAATCATGCACCTTGACATTTTTACAATGGTGGGATTTTGGCATTCAACAATGCCTTTTTGCTGAGGTGTATGAGACATCATTAATTGACAATTAATCCCTTTGCTCTTGCAAAAGCCTTCAAACTCCTTTGAGTTGAACTTACCACCACTATCTATTCTAAAATTCTTCACAATTTCTCATGTTTTATTCTCAACAAATTTTAGTCATTCTTTAAATTTTCCAAAAGCTTGAGTCTTATCACAAAGAAAGTACACCCACATATTCTTACTGTAGTCATCAACAATCAATATAAAATACGAAGATCCTTTGAAAGCTTGTGTAGGCATTTTACTACACAAGTCAATATGCACCAAATCTAGAGGAGCCTTTGCTCTATTCTTGCTTTCTTGTGGAAATGCCTTTCTCTGTTTCTTGCCCATCATACAAGCTTCACATGGTTCTTTCATTTTAGTTGCTATAGGTAGGTGAGAAACCATACCTTACTTATGCATCTCCTTTAATATTGCAAAATGAATATGACCAAATCTTTCATGCCAAAGTTTACTTGTGCCGACACCACTAGTGGTTGTAAGAGCACTTAGCTCATTCATGTTGTTTCTTCTTTCTCCTTTGCCAACAACTTTACCAATAGTGTTGAAATTTTTTGCACTTGTCTTGGTGAACCTCACCTCATGGCCAAGACCAGTTATAGAAGAAACTAATAGCAGATTTCTCTTAATCTCCAGAACATACAACACATTTGAAAGATTTTTTAGTTCACCATTTGCAGCAATAAAGGAAATAGTGCATGTGCCCTCAGCAATGCATTTTGTATCATTCCCAATTGTCATAGTGATGGATTCTTGGAGAGGCTTCATAGAACTATATAGACATTTCTTGTTTTGATAGGAGACACCACTATCCAATACCCATGAGTTAGTGGTAGATATTTATTGCATCAAAGAATACATTTCCTCAATGGTTGCCATGAATAAATCCAACTCTGCTTCAACTGTATTGGCTATCTCCTTCCCTTTAGTCTTCACAGTGCCATTCTTTTCATGTGCCTTCTTCACAATTTTTTTTTCAATTGCATGTCCTTTTTTCTTGCAATAGAAGCATTCTTCTTGAAACTTTTTATTACCACTCTTCTTCTTTTTATCAACGTTGTTAGAGGAACCACCTTTGTCTTTTGCTCGTCTTTTGTATTGGGGCAAATAATGCAACATCTCTACTACTGCTATCTTCTCGAGCTTTAAGTTACAACCTCTCCTTCTTTAGTAGTGCACAAAATTCCTCAAATATCAATGCTTGGGGTCTCACCTAAGTATTTATAGTAGTTACTAATCCATCAAACTTTGGTGGACAAACCTGAATACACTTCCAAGCTAGCTCCTCACTAGTCTTGTGTATCCTAGCACTAGCCATACACAGATTCTTGATTACAGTGATGAATGCTTTATCTATCTCTCCTACAGAAAACTTCTCTACCGCAAGTTGACTCTTCAAGTTTTGAATCCTTGTTTGATTCCACATTTCTAATGACTCCTTAGTATATTACAAGCCTTTAATGCCTTGGTTGCATTCTAAATCAAGGTCAAAACATTGTTAGAACAGCTTATAACTAAGCCACACAATGCATCTATGCTCCTTTGTTTCCAAGCTTGTAGAAGATCTACATTTGAAGGAATCATAACACTCAAATTTGATGAGTTGAGAGCGGATTGTGGTTCTGGGGGGTCAGTCTCGAGCACTATTTGAATTTGATGGATCAAGGGTGGATTGTGGTTCTAGGTTAGTCCCTAGCACTATCTCCAAAAGCTCATAAGAATCAAGGATAGTTGTAATTTTAAACTTTCACAAAGTGTAGTTTGTACCATCTAACTTTCCTTCATTGAAGGTTGGTGGATGAGTCCTTAGTGTTTGAATTGTTCGTACAACAACACCACCACTTGATGTGCCAACACTTTTATCCAATGCAATAGCAGATGACATTTCTCCTCTTTGCTATTGAAGCCCTTGCTTCTTGCATACTCTTCACTCCTTAGAGCCCCCTTGGCTCTAATACCATGTAAAAATTACATTACACAATGGACACAATCTGAGCAAGGAGTAGAGAACACACAATAAATATAAGAATAATAGAAACAACTTTAATTTCAAATGAAATGATAGAAAGATGGCTCTTTCCACCAATGCACTTTCACTATGAAGCTTAGATGGTAATCTAGACAGATGATAGGCAAAGAGCTTAAGGGTAGCTGGTAGAACTATGACTGAGTGAAATATAGATTAAGGATGGCTTTGGAGGGGTCTTCCTTTTATATCCCTAGAAGGTAGTCTATCCTTGATAGCTTACACATATAGCTTACTCTGACTGGGTGAAATATAGATTAAGGATGGCTTTGGAGGGGTCTTCCTTTTATATCCCTAGAAGGTAGTCTATCCTTGATAGCTTACACATATAGCTTACTCTGACTGGGTGAAATATAGATTAAGGATGGCTTTGGAGGGGTCTTCCTTTTATATCCCTAGAAGGTAGTCTATCCTTGATAGCTTACACATCCCGCAACTCGATGAATTGTGCCTCGAGTTGCTACTATCATAAGTACTTTATCTAACCCAAAGGCTGATCCACAAAGGTCACCTTTTTGCCATCAAGTCACATAGATCTCATGTTACATAAAAGTCAGGACCCTTGTGCTCACACACGACTTCTCCTCATAATGGGGGCCTTACAAATTAGATCACCATGGATCATTGGTTGCAACTTATGAGAGTGGGGTATTGAGGATATCTAACAAATGTTTCCCCTTAAATCAAAATTTTTATCCTAACCCATAATCATATTGATTTGTGTGATTCCCTTAATTATATCTAAAAGGGTAAGCTACTAGCCAGTGAGTCACTAAGCTATTGAGGTAATCACTCCATCACCCCATTTCTTATTTCTCTTACATATCATAGAAAGAAAAAAGCTATTTTATCAAATTTTCACTTGATGTTGTTTGATTGCCATAGTATGATACTACCGTGTCTATTTCACTTGAGGAAAAAGGTCATTGCCAAATGAGGTGGCAAGAGAAGAGCGAGGTGACCCTTCCTGGCTATTAATGACCTTGAAGAGTGAGGTGACCCTTCCTTGCCATTAATGACCTTAAAGGGATGCATAACACAATTTGAGGAGAAATTTTGCCTAGCCCTTAAGTCTCAAAGCTCAATACTCATTTGTAGGTGTAGGTACACTTCCCTTTTGTCCACCCATACTCCCTTTATCACATTTGAAGACATTGGTGATGCCAAATGCGTTCTTGAAAAATATATTGGCAAAGGGTTGGATGTATGCCATTTCAAAATTATGTATGGGTTGCTTAGTGAGTTTTAAAAATTTCCAATCAATATATTGAGTTTTGAGCATGTATGCATGCTTTGCAAGAGGTTCCATGGAGTATTTAGCCCTAAACAGGTCAAATAATATTAATAAACAAGGGTACATGAATTTTTAGACAACCATAGAAATCTTCTTATTCTATATAATTTTTGTTGGAGAGCTCTATACTTCATTTGCAAAAAGGACATTATACCTTCGACTTGAATCAAAATTTCTCCAATAAAAAATATGAGATAAAAGTTACAACCATTTTTGTGTAATAAGGTCATGTGGACTGCACTAAAATGGTAGGACATATAGGGAAAGGAAATGCTCATGAATAGCTTCAAAGGGACATTAGAGACTCTCGAGAGCATCCATGAATGATGAGCCTAGCTTAGGCCAAGAGTAGAATGGAGAAATTCAAGAAGAAGTGTTGAATACTAGTCCCTATAGCATTCTTAACCATACTCTATGTCAACATAAACTTCACCATCTAGAGAGGCATAATGACATGGTCACCCAACCATCACCAAATACTCTCTAAGATTGATTGAGAAATTGAACAAATGGCCCTATCTAACTTTGGGTCATCTCAATAAACATTGGAACATCTCATCACTCTTATAGCCTAGTTAGCTACCACTCTGGTGTAAGAGGAAGCAAATGAGTTTAAGCTTGAAGCACAATGGCCTCCCCATAGGAGTAGGTAAATGGCCCACATGGAATCATTGGAGTTAGCAGGATTCCATCTAGTACTTATGAGATTAGTGATCCCTCCCACAAAAATGAAAAGATTATTTTAAGCTCTCCTATTATCCATGTAGCCAACCCCTTAGTAAGACCCTCCCACACCATCGGTAGCAAATGAGAAACTCCAAGCAAGAAAATAAACGAAGGAGTGTTGACTAGACCCAAGCGATAGTAGAGCTCAAGTTTGAGCTGGCCAGATCGTAGGAGTCGAGACAAAGGCTAGCACAACCTCATGTGAAATATGTGCATTGTGGAGGGAACCACGTGCCATCCAAATTTCCTGATCCTAGATCCCGGCCTTAAGCCAACTATAAGAGATTCATGCATGATGATGCTATGCACTACTAATGCCAAGACGGTTGCCATACTAGCAATCCTATGCTTACCCAAGATGTGGGAACTCCATTAATCAAAATGTGTGTTTGGCCTTCCCTTATTCAATAGTAACTAAAAGAATAAAGAATAAAGTGACAATGATGGGTAGCCACCACATGTAGTGTACAAGTATGCAATCAAAGTGTGTGTAGTAAATACATGGTGGTGTAGGCACAAATGTCTTTACCCCCAATAACCTCCCACTTAAAGGTAAATGTGCCTCGAGTAATGAGAGAACAAGAAAAAGGTGACAAAGTACAAATGTAGATGAATTACAATAGGAGACGTCATCTCATCCTATGCCCACCATCTTTCTAAGGAAGGAAAATTGTTTTGATGAGAGACTTTTAGTGAGTAGATCTGTAGGATTCTCATCAGTCAAATCTTAACAAGCATATCTCAATGTACTTTTTCTTCTCATGGAAGTTATTCTTGGCTGATTGAATAGCACTCATAGTATTTAGAATGCCTACAATTGGTGCGCAAATCGGATGCTGTATGCTCGCGTAGTGAATGTCGGAAGGTCCCCAAGAACAAAAGAACTCTACTTTTTGCACAAAACTCAAGGTAAAAAGCATGCACGACATGAACAAGAGACCAATTGGGTGCAATCTCCCCCCATGCCTTGTGTGAGCGCTCCACAAAGCATGTATTTTATGTATTAATCATCTTCAAGCTCAAATAATAGCCCAAATTACAAAATAGCACGCTTTTGGCTTTTGAGTTTGCTTTAGCATAAAATAGAAATAAAGCTAATGGGCGGGCGCCCAAAGAGTCAGGCATACCCAATACAACGTCCAAATACAAATATCATAATCGTGCGCCCATGCGCATACAAAATAATAAATAAATATCCAATACCTCAATAAATAGGCACGATAAAATATAAGCGCCATGCCTAAGGTATGTGCCCATCAAAATATAAGTGATAACTCGAATACACGCTATCCTTCAATGCTTTCCTCTGCCACTGCTGCTATCTCTACACATCAACTGAAGCATTCACAATCGTTAGTAAAATAATACAATTAAACCGACAAAAGTGAATACCTAGCAGTCTTCAGCTACATAAATAAATCAACTGGTTAGAAATCAATCCTAACCTTAATTTATTACGAGTGCGCACTCTAAACTCATAAACGTTTATTAATTTAATATGTATTTTACGGAATCACCCGCTATGGAATCACCCATGTACACACTAAATTAATGAAACACTTGAAAAGGATAGGCATCCCCATCAACTTCTTGCACAAAGAATCCACTTTGTGTATGAGCCCCGGTCATCAAAGTTTACGAAATCCATCGTAAAACCTCACGGAATCCACCATGACACGGAATCCACCGTGAAATATGCCTCCTGGCATCATACCCCCGGGGTGGGATAGCAATTGATCTCAATTGCTATTAGCTCAATGTGGAGCTAACAGAGTGGGGAAAGGCATTTAAGTCTCTAGCGTGCATCCATTGGGATTCTTCTACAGGATGGTTTTTAAATTTGACTAAATATCTAGAATATCTTCGGCCAGTTCTAGTGGTCATAAAGTCAGTATCTATGATAGCTTCAGATTCAAGTATTTCAGTCTCTTCATCTAACAATGGTGGGTTTTCATAAACATGGTGTACAAGTAATTGGCCTCTAAAGGGTCGTAATAAACTAATGTGAAATGTGTTGTGAATTTTCCAGTGAGGTGGTAATTCTAACTTGAATGCATTGTCATTGATTTTGTGAATGATCTTAAATGGTCCATAGAATCTAGGGGCTAATTTCACAACTGGGTGTTTATCTACACTTTGTAATCTACGTTTTTCTATTCTCAACCAAACATAGTCATCAACTTTGAAATTCATTGCTTGTGTTTTCTTATTGGCTTGTTTGGTATATGATTGCTGGGCTTTGGCAATCATGTCTTTAACCTCATCAAAAATAGTAGCGTGCATAGTAGCAATATCATCAGCACTCTGAATTCTATTTGATAAAGATGCAACAGGTGTAGACAATCTATAACCATAAATCACTTCAAACTGTGCTTTCTTTGTAGATGTGTGTGGTGTATTGTTATATGCAAATTGTAGTAAATGCAAATGTGTGTCCCATGTCTGTGGTTTAGAAATAGTGTAAGCACATAAAAGATCTAAAATAGTACTATTAGTGGATTTTGTTTGTCCATTAGTTTCAGGATGAAATGCAGATGAAAAACCAATTTTTGTTCCTAGGTTAGCAAACAAAGTAATCCAAAAGTTGTTACAAAATCTAGAATCATGATCAGAAATAATAACTTTTGGTAATCCATGATTAGTAAGAACAGTTTTCAAAAACAATTGTGCTGCCTGAGATGCTGTTAAAGTTTTCTTACATGGAATGAAATATGCTTGTTTACTAAACCTATCTGCTACAGTCCAAATCATGTCATGGTTAGCTTTAGTATTAGGTAAACCAGTAATAAAATCCATAGAAATATGTTCCCATGGTCTTGATGGAATAGATAAAGGCATAAGTAATCCATACTGTTTACCATGATGTCTCTTAACTCTTGACAAATCAAACATTCAGAAACAAAGTTAGATACATCAGTGTCCATATGTGGCCAATAAAAATCTTCAGTTAATGTAGGTAAAGTAGATATGATACCTCTATGACCTTGGTATGGAGGACAATGAATCTCATTCAAAACAAAAGATCTAAATGGAACTGTAACACATAATCTCTTTTCATAAAACATAAATCCATCATTATAAGACAGTGAATCAATAGGAATCCAGTTATTTCCAACTAATTTATTCCAATCAGCATGAAAAGTAATGTCCTGATGATAATTATCTTTCATAGAATTTAGAGAATCAAATGATATGACAGAGATATTATGAATGGTTGGTCTTCTACTTAATGCATCGGCTACTACATTTTCTTTACCTGGTTGATATTGGATAATGGGATGAAAACTCTGAATAAAAGCTGCCCATTTGACATGTCAGTCAGATATTTGGGGTTGACTAAGGATATGTCTAATACTTTGTTGATCAGTCTTAATCATAAACTCAGAACCCATTAAGTAATGTTTCCATTGTCTTAAAGCTTGTACCACAGCTAATAATTCTTTATCATATGTGGAATATTTAAGTTCGGAGGGTTTCAGTTTACAACTAGAATAGGCTATGGGATGATTATCTTGCATAAGTACGGCTCCTATTCCAGATCCGCTAGCATCAGTAACTACTAAAAAGAATGGTCTATTAAAATCAGACAGTTATAATACAGGAGTATGGGTTAATGCATGTTTTAATAAATCAAAGGATTTCTGTTGATTATCAGACCAATGATAAACAATACCTTTCTTTAAAAGTTTAGTCAAAGGCAAAGCAAGTAATGAAAATATTTGCACAAATTTCCTGTAAAAACTAGCAAGACCTAAGAAAGATCGTAACTCATGCACATTTTTAGGTATAGGCCAGTTCAATATTGCTTCTATCTTCTTAGGGTCAACCTTAATACCATTTGATGATACAATATGACCTAAATATTCAACTTCTGTTTTAAAGAACTCACTCCTTTACGGATTAGCATACAATTGATTATCTTTCAACAACTTGAAAACCAAAGACAGATGTTCATAATGATCTTTCTCATTTTTACTAAACACCAAGATATCATCAAAGAATACAATAACACAATGCTGATATTTCAAAAATATACGATTCATCATTCTACTAAATGTAGCAGGTGCATTAGTCAATCCAAAAGGCATCACTAAAAATTCATAATGACCAAATTGTATTCTAAATGCAGTCTTGAATATGTCAGATTTATCTAATCTCACTTGATGATAACTAGATTTAAGATCTATTTTACTAAATATGGCAGAACCTTGTAGTTTATCCATAAGATCATCGACCCTAGGAATTGAATATCTATTCTTTACAGTAATCTTATTTAGGGCACGATAATCAATGCACATACGATAATTATTATTATTCTTCTTTACCAACAAAACAGGTGCACCAAATGGAGAACTACTAGGTCTAATCAATCCTCTATTTAGTAATTCCTCAACTCGATTTTGAATTTCTTTTTGCTCTATCTAGTTATGCCTATATGGTGCTTTACAAGGTGGTTGTGTACCAGGAATCAAATCTATTTTGTGGTCTTCAGGACGTGAAGGAGGTAAACCAGGTGGTAGATCTTCTGCAAAACAGCCTTTAAATTGTGCAAGAAATTCTTTATGCCTAGGGTGCATATGTTTTTCTTTAACTTGCAGTTCATTCACCCAAATTAGATAAGATTTACTACTTTTGCATAATGCACGTTTAGCTTGAGTATGAGAAAGCAGTGGAAAAGCATTAGATCCATGCATACCATAAAATGTAATATGTTTTCCTTGAAATTGAATATTAATTGAATGTGTGGAATAATCTATATCAGGGTTATGCTGATGACGCCAAGGCATACCTAAAATAATATCACTAGACTATAATGGTATAACTAGAAAATTCCTTCTTTCAATATATTCACCAATTTGAATTTCTAAATCATGCACCTCTTGTGTTCCATTATACCTTGTGCCTAAGAATGTTGCTTTAATGCGATAATGCATAGGAACAGTTTGTAATTTCAATTCTTTCACTAACTTTGCAGAAATAAAATCATGAGTACTACCATCATCATGCAAAATAATCTTTTCTTTTCCATGCACTAAACATTTCATTGTCAATAAAGAATGTGGAGTTGGTATACCTGGTAAAGTATCCGAAGGAGTAGTAATGTCGTCTTCATCTTCCGTGAAATCAGGCATTTCTTCATGTTCTTCATCTTCCATTTCTCCAAGATAGTTGATATGGACAGGTGGCTTCTTCGATTGGCAATTGGCTGCTAGATGTCCATGTTGGTGGCATTTGTAACACACTATAGGTTTGGCTTTAGATACATTATTTGCAATGGCAGGAAGTCTAGGAAAATTAGGATTTGACTGTGAAGATGGCTTAGGGTTTTGATTGGTATTTGATGGCAAAGCAGGTAGTTTTGTCCAAGACTTACGGAAAGATGATGAAGGAAAATGACCTTGATTAAATCTTCTAAAATTTGAATTGAATTGCTTAGATCCATAGTTACCATTGGCTTGAAATTGTTGTGGATGCTTGTCTCTTCCTTGAAGCTTGTCTTCAGTGTCATGAGCTAAAGAAATTGCATCTTCAAGAGTTGCAGGCTTGAACATATTGACTTCAGTGTAGTAATGCCCAAGTAATCCAGACATATACTTACGCTTGTGTGTCGCTTCAGGTACATCTTCAAGCATGTGTAACTGGAGTAATGCATTCCAGAAACGTTTGGTGTACTGAGGAATAGGCTCACCATATCTTTGCTGAAGAAGGTCCCATTGCTTTATGGATTTTTCATGGAATTGTGGAGGAAGGAAATTCTACATAAACCTCTTCTTGAAATTCTCCCAGGTAGTGGGACATTCTATGCTCTTACGAACCACGGTCCACCAAAGAGATACTCTATCCACTAAATGATTAGTGACACACTTGATTTTATCTTTTTCTGCATATGTTTCCTCATGAAAGTAATCATCAAACTGACTGATGAATGCAAGAACAGTTTTTCCATCTCGAGTGCCATTGAAAGTAGGGAATTTGAAAGTACGGAATCACCCGCTATGGAATCACCCATGTACACACTAAATTAATGAAATTCCCGAAAAGGATAGGCATCCCCATCAACTTCTCGCACAAAGAATCCACTTTGTATATGAGCCCCAGTCATCAAAGTTTACGGAATCCACCGTAAAACCTCATGGAATCCACAGTGAAATATGCCTCCTAGCATCAACAATATAGGAGTGATATTAATACCAAGGTCTACCACCAGACTACCTAATCATAAGGAAAATATACCTAAGGAAGGAGAAAACAAGAAAAAAGTGATAAAGTATAAATATATATAAAGTAGAATAGGATGAAGGATAGATGCTATCCCATCTTATACCCATCATCTTTCTAAGGAAGGTAAAACATTTTGTTGAAAGACTTTTAGTAAGCAGATCTATAAGATCTAGACAAGTGTACCTCAATAAGCTTTTTCTTTACATGGAATTCCAAATTCTTGGTCAACTGAATAGTACTCATGGAATTCGTATAAAGTATAGGAGAAAATTTAATACTAAGGTGCCTAACCATAGGGCCTCTTCCTAAGCCTTAGTGGCTACAATGTACTGTCTCTTAGTAGTAGAAAAGATCATGTATTTCTATATCCTAGACATTCAAGAAACAACACCTCTAGCAAAAATGAAGATATACCAAAGGTGGACTTCCTACTGTTTGCATGTCCTACATAGTCAGAGTTAGTGTAATCTACAATTGAAGTATCCTAGCCACCATAGTAAATACACATATCTAGAGCAGCTATTAGATACCTCATGATACCCAATTTCATCATCTTGATGTAGCCATATAATATGCCATAACTCTCATTACAAATACTATGTTAAGGTAAGTGGCTATCATGGTATACATCAAACTATTCATTATGGATACATAAGGGATCTTAGCCACACCTCAGCCTTTTGCTCATATGATTGGGGATAATCATTCTAATTGATCTTCATATGGGAAGATAAAGGATAGCCAATAGGCTTAATATCATACATATGGAGTTTCTCAAGTACCTTCTATATGTACACCTATTATGATAGTAAAGGAGCCCCTTAGAGCAATTGTGCATGATGAACATACCAAGAATATGTGAGGTCTATCACATGTCCTTCATCTCAAAGCTCTTCTTGAGCTGAGTCTTCAAAGCATTGAGCTCATCATGAGCTCTCCTAGTAATCAATATACTATCAATATGAAATATCAAGATAATAAGGCTACCAACACAAGCTTCTTTGTGTATAAACACAGGTCCATATCATTGTGAGTATACCTCTCTGAATGCATGAAAGTATTGAACTTATGATACCATTACCTAAGTGCTTGCTTAGGGCCACAAAGGCTCTTTATCAACTCGGACACTAGGTATTCCTTGCCCTTTTCCATAAATCCCTTAGCATGTTACATAAGATATCCTCATGCAAGCTCCCATGCAAGAAAGTTGTTTTCACATCCATTTAATAAAGGTCTAGATCTAGCAATGAAACCAAGGCCAAAACCAAATGTAAGATAGTTATCTTGAATATATGAGAAAGTACTATATCAAAGACAACACTATGCTCTTGTTTAAAACCCTTAGAACCAAATATGGCCCTATATGCTAGTTTGGGGCATCTAGGGATACTTTTTAGCTTATACACTCACTTACATGGAAATGCATGTTTTCTATTGAGCAAAGGAACCCAATCTAGTGTATCATTTTCTAAAGTGAACCAAAATTAGTTCGCATGGCTCTCTCCCAAGAATGACTATTAGCTCTATGCAGCATGACCTCCTCATAAGGAAAGAGCTCACCAAAATATATCACCATAATATTGTCAAGATTGTGGGAGAGAAGGAAGGAGTCTCACTTGTAGCTTTCTTGCTTGCACAATGGGGGAATACACACAAGGGTGGAGGCTGAAAACAGTTTTCCTCTTCTGAGTTGTGTAAGCCAAAAGAACTCTAGTACAAAGAAATAGAAGAGCCCTATATATGGGTCTCAAACCAAACTCAACTAACTAAGGTGGCATACTAACTGAGCCACGAACTAGAGTAGATAAGGATAGCTATCATGTAGCTATTATTCATGGGCGGTGTACCAACCGCATCTGCAACTAACACGTCGGTGACATAAATGCACAACGGTCACCCTGGCATATCACGAGTGGAGCTCGATATCTCAACACTCCCCCTCGAGCTCAATCCCAATTCCTGCACACCAAGCAGGTCTCTGAACTTGCGCAGCTTCTCTGCGCCCAATGCCTTCGTAAATATGTCAGCTACCTAATCCTCTGTGCTGACATAAACTAGATCAATAAGACCTAGTAAAACCCTCTCCCGCACATAGTGATAATGCACCTCAATGTGCTTTGTTCTAGCATGATAGACTGGGTTATTTGCCAAGTGTATACTACTCATGTTGTCACAATAAATGACAACTGGCCCATCTGTAGACTGATGCATATCATAAAGTAGCTTATGCAACCAAGCTACCTCACATGCAGCCATTGCTGCACCCCTGTACTCAGCCTCTGTGCTCGACAAGGCAACTATAGGCTGTTTCTTGCTGCTCCAAGTGACTGCAGCACTCCCAAAAGAGAACACATATCCACTGGTAGATCGTCTATCAGAAATACTACCAGCCCAATCAGCATCAGTGTATCCATGCAACTGTATCTGAACCCCAGTCTCATAAAATAGTCCATACTGCAATGTGGACTTCACATACCTGAGTATGCGTCTAGCCACATCCAAATGTGGTTTCCTTGGAGCCTGCATAAACTGACTTACCAATCCAACAGCATAGCTCAAATCTGGCCTGGTAATAGTCATATAAATCAAACTTCCTACTATGCGTCTGTACATAGTAGGGTCTTCTAGAAGCTCACCTGCATCTGTGCTCAGCTTCACATTCTGCTCCAAAGGAACTGAAATAGGCTTACAGCCTGTCATCCCATATTTGGACAGCATGTCCAATCCATACTGCCTCTGCAAGAGCTGTATCCCACTTGGTGATCTAATCACCTCAATGCCCAAGAAATAACGCAGCTCTCCCAAATCCTTCATCTCAAACTTCTGCTTCAATAGCATTTTCACATGAAGGATATCTTCATCACTGTCACCTGTCATAATCAAATCATCAACATAAATGACAAGTAGCATAATACCTTTCTCTGTTTTTCTCACATAAAGTGAGAAATCTGCCTTGGAAATATGAAAGCCAATAGTGACAAGATATTGTCCTATCTTGTCAGACCATGCTCTAGGTGCTTGCTTCAAGCCATACAAGGCTTTCTTCAACCTGCAAATAAACTCAGGATGAACAGCATGCACATAACCTGATGGCTGCTCCATATAGACCTCTTCTTGCAAATCACCATGCAAGAAGGCATTCTTTACATCCATCTGATGTAAAGACCATCCCTTTGACGCAGCCATAGCAATGACTGCTCTTACGGTTGCCATCCTTGCAACCGGACTGAATGTTTCTTCATAATCAATGCCATATGTTTGTGCATACCCCTTGACTACTAATCTTGCCTTGTATCTGTTCACAGAACCATCAGCATTGTGCTTCACCTTATAAACCCACTTACAGCCAATTGCATTCTTACCTTTAGGCAAAGGTACCAATTCCCATGTAGCATTTGCTTCCAAGGCATCCATTTCTTCATCCATGGCTTTCTCCCATTTTTCTTTTCCCATGGCTTGCTCAAAAGAAGTGGGTTCTGGTTCCTGTATCACCTTGACCATATATGCATAGTGAATGGCTGTAAATCCATCATATTTCAGCCTATCCATAGGATACCTAACTCTGGTAGACCTGCACAAAGTGGGTTCACTCCCAGGTACTCTCAAAACATCCCTGGTCTTCCTTACTCCAAGTGTAACAATAGAAGGAATACCCAACTCATCATCAATGCTCTGTTCTGAGCCACTGGATTCACCATCCACATAAGAGTGACCTGCATTCACATCAAACATGGGCTGATCAACCTTCTCTTTTCCTTTTCGTGATACCTGCATACCACTATCTGCATTACTTTGAGAAGTTTCTCCTGATCTCAATCTGCTTGTCCATGGCGAAGAATGTGAACCACTGCTAGAGGACACTCCAGGTCCACTAATATTTTGTGACTGCTGCTGTGAATTCTGTGCAACATTACCATTTTGTGCATCTACATCATCAATCACATTTACTGGTTTATACCAGCTACTCATCTCATAAAAAACAACATCTCTGCTCACTGTAAACTTACGAGTAGAGGGGTTATAGCATCTATACCCTTTTTGTTGCAGAGAGTAACCAATAAAGATGCACTTCTCAACTTTTGGATCCAACTTGGATCTCATCTCATCTGGCACATGTACATAGGCAATGCAACCAAAAATTTTCAAATGAGAAATATCTGGTTTCCTACCAGTATACCTCTCCTCTGGAGTCATCCCATGTATTGCAGCAATGGGAGTCCTGTTCATTATATAGACTACTGTAGCAACTGCTTCAGTCCAATAAAAATCTGGCAAGTCTTTTTCATTGAGCATGGCACGAGATACCTCTCCAATATGCCTGTTTTTCCTTTCTGCAATTCCATTTTGTTGTGGGGTATGACTGCATGAATATTGCTGCTTTATGCCATGCTCCTACAGGAACCTTGCAAACTCATTTGAGAGGTACTCTCCCCCTCCATCTGACCTTAGGCATTTTATCTGCAGGCCTGTTTCTTTTTCAACCATAGCTTTAAGAGTTTTGAAATGCCCAAAAACTTCACTTTTCTTTTTCATAAAATACACCCAAACTTTTTTGCTATAGTCATCAATAAAAGTGACAAAATAATGACAGCCTCTAAGAGATGTAGCTTTAGTAGTCCACACATCAGAGTGGATTAATTCCAATGGCTTCTCACTCTCTTGAACATGTCTAAGAAATGGTTTCCTTGCCTGTTTTCCAAACTGACAGGCTTCATATACCTTATGCATTTCTGCAACCTTGAATTTGGGCAATCCTGCAACAATATTTTGGGCCTGCATTGATTTAAGTCGCTGTACATTAACATGACCAATGCGTTTATGCCAGATATCAATATCTGCAACTACACCGGTCCTATGTGCAAACATTGCTGCACTCAATTCAGACATGTCTGCATCCAATGTAAACATTCTGCCCTTCTTCTTCCCTTTTGCTATCAAGCGACCTTTATTTTTCATATCCTCAACAAAGCATCCATGAGGATTAAATCTGACCTGCAAGCCCTGCTCAACCATTTGTCCAACAGAAACCAGATTCTTGGTGATATTCGGGACATGAAATATATCGGACAGGTATTTCTTTTTTCCATCCTGCATAGACAAAGGAATTTTTCCAATCTGCACAATAGGATGTGCAGTATCATCACCAGTCTCCACAAATCCTGGTTTTTCCATTTTCCTTGCATCCTCCATCCATTCTGCATGACCTGTCATGTGGTTTGATGCACCTGAGTCAACATACCATACATCATTGCTTTCTTCTACACTTGTCACAGAATTGTTCATGTGCTGCAACATAAACAAATGCTCATTTCTGTCATCACCCTGTCTACTAGAAGATGCATAATTCCCTTGTTGCAGTTTTCCATTCATGATGTCATTCTGCTTTTTATAGCAGTCTTTAGCCATATGACCCATTTTACCACAGTAGTAGCATTCAACATTACTGTTTGCATTTTGGCCTCTTTGCCATCCACCACGACCTCTTTGGCTCCCCCTGCCTCTAGAGTTACCACGTCCTCCTCCATAGGACTGGTTTTCTTAAGTTTGCTGCATATTCTGATTTCTACCACGACCTCCAAATCGGCCTCCTCTACCTCTGCCTCTACCTCTTCCAGCATTTGAGTAGAAGACAGTTTCTTTCGAAGTTCCTCCTGAAGAAGATGCACCACCATTTCTCTGCTCCTCAGAAATTAGAAGAGCAATCAACTCCTCAAAATCAGGAAATCTTTCATGAACTGAAATGGATGTCCGAAACTGTGCATAATCCTTTCCTAGACCATTCAAGGTCACAGAAACTAAATCATCATCTTCCACTGGAGACCCAATGGAAGCAAGTGCATCTGCAATCTTCTTCACCTTCATGTGGTAGTCATTGAAGCTCATACTTTCTCTTTGCACATTATGCAACTCTTGCTTGAGCTGCATTTTCCTGGCTTGCGTATTTGTGCTATACATCTTTGACAGAGTATCCCATGCCTCCTTTGGCGTACTTGCATCCTGAATATGCACAATCATAGAGTCTGAAATGCTGATAGACAGCCAATACATAACTTTTCTGGCTCTCTCATGCCATGCTTTAAATGCCTGCATTTGCTGTTGATTGGGAACATCAGGAAGAACTGGTTCTTGTTCATTTCCTGCAACAAATTCCCAATATCCTTTTCCCATAAGGAAATTCGTCATTCTAAACTTCCATGCTTGGAAGTTGTTCTTGTCAAGCTTTTCAGTGACAATCTGTGAAAGAGAATCAGACGCCATTACAGAACACTGCAAAAAATTCTGTCACTGCAAAAAACACAGCTTCACCCTCACAAGGGCAAATTTGCAAAACTGGCGAAAGTGGTATTTGACCACACAGTCACTTCCTAGTGACGATTTTTCATCAACAGGCAACAGGGATGATTCTGTAACTCGCAATGTTTCTGTGCACAAGCATACGATGCAATTTCTACAGTAACTTTTCACCGACCTGTAGAACAGTGGCTGCACAGCATAAAACTGGGCCTTTTCCTGAGTGCGTGTAGAAAACTTCCGCCTCCAAAACAGGCCCCGAAATGGCCTCAAATAAAAAAAACAAGGTCGTCAAGGGCTAAAGCCCTACCCGTAGCATATACTGCCCTCTTGCTTCACTGCGAAGGGCGTCTCAACCTGAGACAATGCACTCTTGCAATTTCCGACTGTGCTGCCTGCAGAGATCTGCTCCCAAAACAGAAAATGAAAGCAACAGTGCTCCTCTTACCAGAACACCGCGAGCTTGGCTTGCTTTCTTGAGCTCCTTACCACGAACAAGGCTCTGATACCATGTCAAGATTGTGGGAGAGAAGGAAGGAGTCTCACTTGTAGCTTTCTTGCTTGCACAATGGGGGAATACACACAAGGGTGGAGGCTGAAAACAGTTTTCCTCTTCTGAGTTGTGTAAGCCAAAAGAACTCTAGTACAAAGAAATAGAAGAGCCCTATATATGGGTCTCAAACCAAACTCAACTAACTAAGGTGGCATACTAACTGAGCCACGAACTAGAGTAGATAAGGATAGCTATCATGTAGCTATTATTCATGGGCGGTGTACCAACCGCATGTGCAACTAACACGTCGGTGACATAAATGCACAACGGTCACCCTGGCATATCACGAGTGGAGCTCGATATCTCAACAAATATAGTCCATGGAGGGAGAAAAATGATCAAATTGACATCTAAATCTAGTAGACTATCTCAAAATAGGTTATAGGGCCTATACATCATGTCCAACATCATGATCATGGGCCACTAGAATATGAGCTAGACACTATCTATCTAGCTATACAGTAACATGAGGCTCCTCTTGAAAGATCATCCTACGTACCTCAACTACTTGTTTAGACTACTTATGCATCTTCTCCTCATGAAAATATAACATTGTGGCTATGGATAACCTTCCAAACCCATACATCCCATAGGTGATAGCCTATCTCACTTGCATCCTCATAACCAAGAAAGATGTATTTTAGTGACTTAGGATCCAACTTATTATGTTTATCCTTGGGTACATGTAGAAAGTCTTATCTCCAAGGACTCTAAGATGTGCATAGGAGAAATATTTTCTAGACCATACATCCTTTGCAACCTAACAACCCATAGTAGTATATGGAGATATGTTTATCAAATGTATAGTAGTAGTAACTACCTTAGTCCAAAAGTATAGCAGCAAGCCTACTTGACTATGCAAACTTTGGACTCTCTCCTAAATGGTCATGTTCATGCACTTCACAATACCATTCTAGGGTGAGATATATGGGGTGGTCAACTAATTCTTAATATCTCTCCCATCAGAAAGCTACTCAAATATTTTAGAAATATACTCACCTGCATTGTCACACCTTAGGCATTTCACCTGATATCCAAAATGGTTCTCAATAAGAGCAAGCCAATGTTGAAAGGTAGATAAGACATCTGATTTCTATTTAATAGGATATACCTATTTCTATTTAATAGGATATACCTAGACCTTATGTGAGTAATACTCAATAAATGTAACAAACTACTTCATGTCACCTAATGACTAATATGGCATGGGACCACATACAATCGACTACAGAAGAGTTAGAGGCTTACCCATTCACATAATGCCAGACTTCATATGAGGATTACATGTTTGGATATTGCCATAAAGACAATGGTCACAAGAATCAAAATATTTGTAATCAAGATATAGAAGATATTATAAATAAGTAAGCCTTTTCATTCCCTTTAAGAACATGTACCCACGGCAATGATGCCATAAAGATACATGTAGTATATTAGCCACATCCAAAACATGGTTAAGAGATCCAAATACAAATAAAAATTAGAGGCTACTAGCCTTGGCACCTCGACCAAAGGCAAGATTCCCATAAACAATCTTCCATTGTGGAATCACCAAAAGGTAGATACTAGCATGCATTGTCTATCTCTCTAGAAAATAGAAGTCTTTTGGTCCAAAGATGATACTTGATGTACATTATGCAAAGTAAAAGTGCTACATGAGGAAAAGTAGTGTAGTATGACATCCCCAATACCAATAATATCCAATGCCAAGTCATTTTCTAGACACATAAAACCTGTTAGTGATGATATAAGAGTGGATTTACATAGTTCATCCAACTCATCCCAATAATCTTAATGTATGCCTTCTAGCTTGACACTCTTGATTTTCAATAGCTTTGTCTAATGATTTTGCACCAATATATTCCATAATTACATCTTCCAATAAGAAAAATATATGCCATTGAGTTTGTCAATATTGAAGATAGCACTATCATTTGAAGAATCAACCATAATGATAGTATACCAATGCAAAATCTAAGAGAATAGGTTGCTGTAAATGACTGAAAATTAGCCCCAAAACTCAACCAAAATAAGGAAAAAATAGGAGAGAATACCAAAATAGAGAGCTATCAGCCAACTACAAGCAACAATAGACTACCAAAGTAGAATGTCTACTCTCTAAGACAATGCTAAAAACTATAATTATAGCACTCCTATAATAAATGTAGCAATATGACCAAGGCTACTACGGAAAAATAATAAGGGAATGCCAAGCTCCCACTATTAGGAATATTTGAATAACAACTGAGATATGTAAAAGAAACTAGTAGTAAATAGGCATATGACCAATACTAAGTCTATCATAAACTCAAGAGAGCCAGTAACCAATACATCCCATAGGCATAAATATATTGTATATAAGAGATCTCAAGATTAGGTGTCAGAGAACCATCAAATACACAACTAATTGTGACAAGAGTAATGAATCTCAGTACATAACCAAGAAGCATATATATATATCACTGAATCTTGTTGACACATGTAAATGCTTGTGTCCAAAGCATATAAATTAAATCAGCCCATGAGTAGGTGTAACTGCATCTAAGAGTATCTAAGAGAGCATGTACATTGATGGGACCTAAAATGGGCCGACACTAGCTATGGCACTAGCCGCGGACCTCATGCACACAATAGACAACCCCACCACACGGCCTCACAGGTCAGGAGCATATATAATACAGTGATGTACACTAGAGGACGAAACCACCTAGAATGGCCACAAGAAGCTCCTCCCGAGCAAAGGCTCCCTCCAATGACTTCGTCAACCTATATGATGTAATCACTAAAACAAAAAACCATTAAACATACATGCACCAAATAGACATAGGGCCCTCTTGGCCTAAAGAAATAGCACATTTTATTGCAAACTAATTGGCCCTCTTGGCCTAATGAAATCAATCATTAAAACCTTAAAGCAACTAGCCCTCTTGGCCTAATCAAACATTAAAACCTTAAAGCAACTCACCCTCTTGGCCTAAAGAAATCAAGCAAACCAGCTCATATATATCCCCCCTTGGAAAATCTTAGTAATAGGCAACTAGATGCTCCAGCCCAAGGAGGAAATAGGGCTCCTGCTACCCTAAACTAAATGCATCAAGTTGTGACCCATCCCTCCTACATACATAGCAAGAGGCATACACATAACATGTCGTCTGATCAACCTATGAGTCCAAGATAATAGTGGTAATGGGTCTCGATCACTCTTCGCATTACCCATATCAGCCACATCACCTGCCATATAAGCTGTGGCCTGATAAAATTTCCCACAAATGACTAGGTCACGTCTCATTATCAATAGCAACATTCGAACTAGGACCACACTTGAAGAAGAGGTCCTCTTTATAAGCAAAATTTGCTAAGGAATCCACAAATTGACTCCAAGAATGTGGATTCAGTTGAAGAGGTACGCTCTCAAATTCATCAAGTAGGGTCATAGCAATTTGATGATACATGCGAATGATAGGATTCCGGACTATGTATGTCTCATTTAGTTGATTTAAGATCAGCTTGGAATCCCCTTTTACTAACAACCACCCACTGAATACCACCTTTCTTGACAATATTCAGTCCCATAATCAGAGCTTTATACTCCACCATGTTGTTAGTGAATCTTAGTCTGAGATAAATAGCTAATTTCATTGTAACTCTGCATCGGGGATCTCGGATAACTACTCCAATGCTCCCTTTTTTATTAGGGCTCCTAGATGCTCCATCAAAGTATAATGTGTATGTCCATAATGGGTTTACACAGATAGCCATTAGGAACTCCTCTATTTGTAAATATGATAGTCAAAATTCAACATACTTAGAGGATGAACTAACGGCTTCATCCCACCTTCTTTATTAAACTCAACAGGGATGCTTGTCAGAATTTGTAAACACTGATGGTAGAAAACTTTGATTTCCCACACAAAGGTACCATCTTCTTGCTCAACCAATTTGTATCCTTTGCTCTACCAGATAAGATTTCCCTAATGATATCTTTGCTCTAGATATCGGTTCTCCAAATAAGGAATTAACTGCCCCATCAACTAGTTTAAGCTCTCCTATAGGTCTCAGATCAACCCCAACATGGACCTGCAACACATTTAGCGCGTTAGCATACTAAAAAATAATAATGTTTCATCTGATTAAAATTAACCTTATTTTTAAATTCCACACCTTGTAGATCAGCTAGTAAAGTTGTGGACTTATTTTTACCTATCCTAACTACCTTGTAAGGGCCATCCCATCTAGGTTCCAGCTTCTTGGAAATAGCTCCCGACGTGCATCATAATACAAAACTAACTGCCCCTTTTTAAAGGTATATTTCTTCGCTTTTAAATCATGCAACTTCTTTTATTTGACATTTAGCTACCTCCTGGTGTAACACACTCTGCAATTTGAGCTCATCCAAGTGGGCTAGAGTCGTAAAACACTCGAATATGGTATCTTCATCACCCAAAGAATGATTGATTGCGAATCTTATGGTTGGCAACTCAATTTCTAAGGGCAAGACACACTCCTACCCATAAACTAATTTAAATGGGGTGTGGCCAGTGGCTCAT
Source organism: Lygodium microphyllum (assembly GCF_053477565.2). NCBI lineage: Eukaryota > Viridiplantae > Streptophyta > Polypodiopsida > Schizaeales > Lygodiaceae > Lygodium > Lygodium microphyllum. The sequence continues at coordinate 109,147,374 of NC_141148.1, forward strand.
TTAAACATTGTATTGTATGCCCATACTGCCACATATAATTTCGTATCCCAGTCACGTTTCTTTTCAAAGACTATCTTGGACAGGATACCCATAAGCTGCTTATTGGTGCTTTCAACTTGTCCAAAAGCTTGCAACTTAAAGGGGGTCGTCTTGTTATGCTTGATTTTCCATGCTTCAATCAAGATTTTAATCATTTTGTTTAAAAAGTGAGTTCCACGGTCCGATACTAATTCTTTTGGCGGACCGTAACGGAAAATGATTTGCTCAAGTAGGAAAATGGTAGTCTCTTTTGCATTTTCATGCCTCGTTGCCCATGCTTCTGACTGCTTTGTGAAGTAATCAGTGGCTACTATAATATATCTTTTCTAAGTAGTAGACGACGGGGTAATAGGACCCACAAAGTTGATGCCCCACTTCTCAAATAGAAGGGTAGCCATAATTGGAGTAAGTGGGCACTTCCTATTCTCTCTAATGTCATATATTTGACATGTATAGCATCTCTTAACATACTCAAATGAATCCTAGAAGATGGACAACCACCAATATCCAGATCTTAAATCCTTCTATGCCATCAACTGCCCAACAAAGTGCCCCCCACAAGCATAGACATGGCACTCTTCCAAGATAAATGGAACCTCGTCAAGCATCACACATCGGTGATAGATACCATCAACCCTTACCAATATAGTGTTCCTGCAATCAAGGAAAATTTCAATGCCTGCTGTTTAATTTTTCTCTTCTCGGATTTTGATAGAGTAGCTCCAGTCTCTCCTGTAGATAAATAGTGCGTTATAGCAGCATACCAAGAGGGAATAGATATTGTATCAATCTTAAACAATGTTTCCATGTCACTTTCTTTAGGCAAGACCTCTTTTGGTTCTCCGAAATCCACAAGACATTCTACAATGCCCTATAGCTTCGGTGGCTTGCTCTTAATCTCGTAATCAAACTCCTGCAAAGTGATTAACCACTTTGCTAAACAATCAGGTGGCTGTAACTTGTTCAGTAACAATCGAAGCCCTTTCGCCTTTGTATAAAAAAACCACTTTCTCATAAAGAATGTAATGCGTGAAATTTTTGGTCTCAAATATCATCGCAAGGCACAACTTCCCCATATAGGTGTAGTTAATTTCTGATACGCCCAACTTTCGACTAGCAAAAGCAATTGGATGGTACAATTTTTCCTCCCAAAGTTGGGCCAAACAGTAGCTAATACTATGCATTGTTGCTACTGAAAATATATTAAAAAAATTTACCCCTTTTAGATGCTTTTAAAATAGGTGTTTTGGCAAGCTCCTGCTTCACATAATCAAAAGATACTTTGCAAGCATCACTCCACGAAAACTGACAGTTAAAGGACAATAGGTTTGTTAGTGGCAACATTCTTTGTGCCAAGGCATTGATAAACCTTGAATAATACCCTACCGATGACAAAAAGCTATGCACTTCCTTTGAAGTATGTGGTGGAGTCATGGCAACTATGACCTTGATCTTTTCAGGGTCAGTCACAATCCCTACTGAACTAACCACATAGCCTAACAATAGCCCATAAGGCACCCCAAAGATGCACTTCCATGGGTTAAGAACTATGCAAATTTTTTTGCAACGCTCAAAAAACTTTGGCAAAATAATCAATTGCCTTTCTCTTATGATGACTGCCCCCAGATCATCAATGAATACTTTCAACTCCTCTAGAAAGATCTTACCAAAGGTCTTGTCAACTATTCTTTGCCACGAACCAAGTGCATTACATAAACCAAATGCCATCACATGGCACACAAATGTACCGAAAACAATAATAAATGTCATTTTTAGCTTGCCTTACTCAACAATGGCCATTTGGTTATACCTTGCAAAGCAATCCATGAACAAATATATTTCCGTACCCGCTAGTTGATCCAAGATTTGGTCAATAAATGACAATGGGTAGTTGATGGGACCTGAAATGGGCCGGCACCGGCTATAGCACTAGCCGGACCTCATGCTCATGACACACAAACACCCTCACGGCCTTGCGGACCAGGAGTGTCAATATAAGGCTGAAGGACAAACCGCCCTAAAGCTTAATTCCTGCATTTATAGTTTATAGTCCAACGTTTCCCTAAAACTCCTCAGAGGGAGAACCCTTATACATTGGCAATGCCACGATCACACACACGTAGGAGCCACTCCACCGACTAATAGTCGGAGCTCCACTGCACCTCTCCTACATCTCAGGGATTGACCCTTTGATGCGTTGCTAAACACATAACACAAATGAGCACAAACTCCTCTCTCTTATATTTCTCGTATTTCCAGGAGATATGCCATGCTTCCTTACTTCACAGTCCCTTAGGAAACCGACCCTCTACCCTATGGCAAGGGATAACCTCACACTCTCAATCATGGGTCAAAGGCCTAAGAAATCAATTGCTATGCAGTCCAGGAGATTTTCCTTCGATACCATGAACCATGCATAGTGCATAATGTGAATGGTTTAGTACACAAATAATAGAAAATCAGCATTGTGTATCGTGCGAAACCAATCTTTTCATGATTTCCATACTAACATTTATGTATTGAAACGAGGAGAGACACCGAGCCTTACGCTCATGCTGCCTTTTCCTTTATCTAAAAAAAAAACAACGTCCTATAGCCATGATGCAATACATAAATCAGATTTAAGATTATACTTTGACGCTCAAACTCCCCTCTCACCCTACCGTTTAATGTTTTGCAATCGTTAATAGGTGTAAGAGTCATTTTATGTGTATTTCTTTGTAGAGAAAGCAATAAATATGGACAAAAACTTAGAAATGAGGGTAAATCGAGGCTAACCTCGTGCTCTACCTTCATTATACATTGCACAAACACTTATGTAATTTTTTGGAATTTTCCTTTTATTGTTTCCTAAATTTCTTCCATTTAAAACTAAATTTCCACCATTTTTTGGTATTTTTCCTCTATTTTCTTCAATAAAAATGAATAAAAATTGCAATTGATTGTGGACTGTGGCCCTTAGATTCTTTGACAGCAAAATTTTAGGTTTTATTGATGTTATATCTCATGTCTCCCTTTATTTTGCAAAAAACCCCCATTTTGTCTCTTAAACACGTGTTTTACGGGTTTTATACCATTAATTTCAGTTAACACTTATGATTTTCTGATTTTCTGAGCATAAACTGATCAAACTCATAGCAAACAACAACATAATGCATAATAAGCCCGTGGGAACAATATTTCATCAACCAAATAGCATAAAAACTCATTTTTTCTTCATAAAAAGTGAATTACCGCTTAGGCTTTGTGTCTCGAGATCTCGATTTTGCTATGGGACTGCGTGTCAACGCTCATTCAATGTCCAGCATCTTCAAGAATAGCACTCTTCATGTCTTCATCCAGCCGCAAGCAATCGGATCTCATCCGGACAAGCTTTCCTCCATCATTCTTCATTGTCTTCTTCCACACAAGAACAACCTCTTAAGGGAGAGAGAGGGAGGAGACAGAAAGACTAGAATCAGAGATTTCCAACCAGACCACCATTTGAGGGGCGAAGCACGGCGATAGAGTCAGCATACAGAGAGGAATGAAGCCCCATAATCATTGTGGGGGGTTGTGTGCAGGCAGGAGGATCCATCCATCAAGATATGGGCACATTTTTCGGCCGTTTCATGGCGCCCTCATCCTCCTCACGTTTTTTCATCTTCTTGCATGAAAAGTTTCATGCTACATTAAGTTTTTGGGCTCCCAAGGGTCACTTGCCCACTTGACCAAAGGTTTGTCCACCTCTTTAAATCTTGACCGGTTTCTTGGCCATTTCCCCGTCCGGACTCTGAATTGAGCTCTGAAAAACCCTGGGCGTCCGGCTTGACATCTTGCATTGGCCGGTAACTCCTAACAACCTACACGGCAATATGAAAAATTATCAAAAATCAACAAGTGTCGCTCAGGCGCCTTTAAAGCACTTTGACGCTTAAAATCGTCCGAGCCACCGCCTTCGACGTTGAATATTTTTCCCTTGATATTCGTAATTTTTAGTTATTTTTAAGCACTTATCGGCATCAAAACTCCGCTCTCATTGGCGACCATGGGATAGGGCGACTTAGCCCGTCGAATACCACAATAGATCTGCTCAAAACAACCAAAGGAAGCATCAACCTGATACAAAATAGATATATACTAAACACAGCACAATGCTCACCCTACCCCTTGACAAAAGCAAGGCATGACATCCAGAAGGAGTAGGCCTAGCACAATCTGATAGAAGGTCCGAAGCTAATCACTAACCAGCTGCTCCAACATGGCCAAACTAAAAAGAACTATCAAAGAGGTTGCCCTAAGTGGTGCTCTGAACTACCTACCTAACTAAGGACAACACAACCAGGAGCTCCTACTAGGCGAGGACTCCTATAGCCTGATCAAGAAGTATTTTCTTTTAGCACATTTCTTCTTTTAGGGTTTTTATTTTATTGACATACTTGGGCATGGCAAAAGGAGGGAGCTGAGCGTAGTGACCCAAGGAGAACAGGGCATTGGCCTCAGGACCTGACTCAGTACCCAAGAACCTACCAAGCCCTCGCAAGGCGACACTTAATCCTTTTCTGACACTCACTTTTATTTTCGCACCAATCTTCTTTACTTTGTTATTTTCTAGCAAGAAGCCACCCCTAGGAAGACAAGGCATCGGCCCCGGGTCTTACTCGTCCCTAGGAACCTACTAGGCCCTCCGCTAGGCAATGATCAACTGCTTATAGATTTTCCTTTCTTTTCTTTTTTGTGATAGGGGTTAGAACCCCTTTTTACACACTTTCGTATATATTTATTTTCTTTAAGATATTCAGAGTTTCTTTTCCTTTATCATCATTATTTTCTTCTGGCAGGCTTCTCTAACTGCCTCACAACTAACAAGAACTCCTAGAACGGCTGCCTAACAGGCTAGCAAAAGAGGGTCACTAGAACTCCCTTCTAAAGCAGGTTCTTCAATGTCTGACAATGTCTTTACAGGAGGCAACGACTACTCAGACCTCCCTCAAACATACCCAACCTAAACCTGGGACTTCATGCCTTGGACGCCGGTCCCCAACAAGAAAAGAAAAATCCCTTACAAGCACACAAACACATATAGCATAAAAACCACAGTACTCATAAAGGAGAGATATCACTTGGATAGGGCCACGAGAAGCTCCTGTGCAACAAAAAGGCTCCTTCCAAGCTCTTCTTCAAACTTGTCTAGCACAAAACTAAAACAAGAAACCATCAACCGTACCTGCACTAAACAGACAACTTGCCCTCTTGGCCTAATGAAATAAAACACTTCACAACAAAAAAGGATTGGCCCTCTTAGCCTAACGAAATAAAGTAATAACACCTCACAACACTGGCCCTCTTGGCCTAACGAAATAAAGTAATAATACCTACACATCCTTCCCTGGAATAGCATAGATATACAATAATAAGCTCCTTCCCAAGGAGGAAAAACAGGCTCATCGCCCTACAATAAATACATAAGGTTATGACCCATCCCTCCTATATAGATAGCAAGAGGCATATGCATAATATGCTCTCTAATCAACCTATGGGTTCAAGATAACAACGGTAGATTAGTCTCGGCTACTCTTTGCATCACCCATATCAACCATCATCTGCCATATATCGCATGCTCTAATAACATTCTCCACAAGCGACCGGGTCCTGTTTCATCATTGATAACAATATCCAGACTAGGACCACAATTAAAGAAGAGGTCTTCCTCATAAGCAAGATTTGCCAATGAATCCGCAAACTGATTCCAGTAACGTGGAATCAGCTGAAAAGACACTCTCTCAAACTCCTCAAGTAGGGTCATCGCAGTCCGATGATACATACAAAGAATGGGATTCCGCACTGTGTATGTCCCATCTAGCTGGTTCATGATCAACTGGGAATCCCCTTTTACTAACAACCGACGAATACCACCTTCTTTGGCAATATGCAGTCCCATAATCAAGGCTTTATACTCCGCCATATTGTTAGTGAATCCTACCCCAAGATAAGCAGCTAACTTCATCGTAACTCTACGTCGGGGATCTCGGATTACTACTCCAACACTCCCTTTTTTATTAGGGCCCCTGAACGCTCCGTCAAAATATAATGTGTACGTCCACAATGGGTTTAACAGCTGGCCATCACGAATCCCTCTACTCGTAATTATGGTAATCAAAGTTTAGCATGTTGAGAGGATGACCTGACGGCTCCATCCCACCTTCTTCATTGAACTCAACAGGGATACTTGTCAACAGTCGTAAGCAGTGATGGCAAAAGACTTTAATCTCCCACAAAAAGGTTCCATCTTCTTGCTCAATCACTGAGTATCCTTTGCTCCACCAGATAAGTTTCCCCTGATGATATCTTTGCTCCAGATATGGGTGCTCCAAATAAGGGATAAACCGACCCATCAACCCTCTTTTAAGCTCTTTTGCAGGTCTCAAATCATCCCCAGCATGGACCTGCAATGCATTTCTCTATATTAGCATACTTAGAAATAATAAGGTTTAATCTTATTAAGATTAACCTTATTCTTAAACTCTACTCCCTGTAGATCAGCTAATAGGGTCGTAAACCTATTTTTCCCTAATCTAACAATCTTGTAGGGGCCATCCCATTTAGGTTCCAGCTTCCCTGGAAACTGCTCCCTATGTGCATCATAATACAGAACTAATTGCCCTTTTTTAAAGGTATAGCTCTTCACTCTAAGGTCATGCAACTACTTCATCCGACGTTTAGCCACCTCCTGGTGTAATAAGCTCTGCAACTTCAACTCATCCAGGTGGGCTAAGGTCGTGAAACATTCAAAAAGGGAATCCTTATCTCCCAAAGAATGGTTAATTGCAAACTGTATGGTTGGCAACTCGATCTCGAGGGGTAACACACACTCTTCCCCATAAACCAATTTAAATGGAGTATGACCGGTAGCTCGCTTGAACGTTGTATTGTACGCCCATACTGCCACATATAACTTCCTATCCCAGTCTCATTTCTTCTCAGAGACTATCTTAGACAAGATACCCACAAGCTGCTTATTAGTACTTTCCACTTGTCCGTTTGCTTGTGGATTATAAGGAGTCGTTTTATTATGCTTGATTTGCCAAGCTTCTATCAGGATTTTGATCAATTTATTCAAAAAATGGGTTCCACGGTCCGATACTAATTCCCTCGGTGGACCAAAGTGGCAAATAATCTGCTCTAAAAGGAAACTTGCAGTCTCTTTTGCATTGTCCTGCCTCTTCACCCGTGCTTTTGACCATTTTGTAAAATAATCAGTGGCTACTATAATGTACCTCTTCTGAGTAGTAGACGACGGGGTAATAGGACCCACAAAATCAATGCCCCACTTCTCAAATGGAAGGATAGCCATGATAGGCGTAAGTGGGTGTTTCCTATTCTCTCTAATATCATGCATTTGACAGGTGTCACATCTCTTAACATACTCAAAAGAATCTTGGAAGATAGACGGCCACCAATATCCAGCTCTTAAAGCTTTCTGCGCCATCAACCGTCCCGCAAAGTGCCCTCCACATGCAGAGTCATGATACTCCTCCAAGATAAAAGGAACCTCGTCAGGTATCACACATCGGTGATAGATATCATCAACACCTTGCCGATATAGTGTCCCTGCAATCAAGGAAAACTTCAAAGCCTGTTGTTTGATTTTCCTCTTTTCTGATTTTGACAACCAGCTCCCGTCTCTCCTGTTGATAAATAATGCCTAATAGCAGCATACCAAGATGGAATGGAAGTTGTATCAATTTTAAACACTTCTTTAATATCGCTTCCTTCAGCCAAAGTCTCTTTCGGCTCCCCGAAATCCACAAGGCATTCCACAATACCCTGCAACCTTGGTGGCTTACTCTTAATCTCATAATCGAACTCCTACAAAGTGATTAACTATTTTTCCAAACGATCAGGCGGTTGTAGCTTGTTCATAAGCAATCTAAGTCCTTCCGCCTTCGTATAGAACACTACCTTTTTATAGAGGATGTAGTGCGTGAATTTCTTAGTCCCAAAGACCATCGCAAGACACAACTTCTCCATGTAGGTATAGTTGATCTCTGAAATGCCCAATTTCGACTCACAAAATCTATTGGATGATACTACTTTTCCTCCCAGATTTGGGCTAAACAGCAGCTTATACTATGCATGGTGGCTGTGCTGAAAATATATAGAACACCTCGCCTCTTTTAGGTGCTTTTAGAACAGGTGCTTTTACTAGCTCCTGTTTCACATCCTTGAAAGCTACCTTACAAGGGTCGCTCCACTCAAATGAACAGCTAAAGGATGATAAGTTCGTTAATGGCAATGTTCTTTCTGCCAAGGCATTTATAAACCTCCGATAGTACCCTATTGATGACAGAAAGCTGTGAACCTCTTTCGGAGTGTGTGGTGGACTCATAGCAACTATAACCTTAATCTTTTCAGGGTTAGTTGCTATTCCTATTGAATTGACCACATTGCCCAACAATAGCCCATAAGGTACTCCAAAAACACACTTCCGTGGGTTAAGAGCGATACAAAATTGTCTGCAGTGCTCAAAGCATTTTCTTAAAATAATCAACATCCTTTCCCTTACAGTGGCTGCCCCCAGATCATCAATAAATACTTTCAACTCATCTGGGGAGATGTCACCAAAGGTCTTGTCTGCTGTTTGTTGCCACTATCCAGGTGCATTAAAGTGGTTTTCAACTTGTCCTCTTCTGCAATTGCCATTTGGTTGTATCCTGAAAAGCAATCCATGAACGAATATATCTCCCTACCCGCTAATTGATCCAAAATCTGATCAATAAACGGCAACGGGTAGTAATCTTTAACCGTCTACTTATTTAGTTCTCTAAAGTCCAGACAGAATCGGATCTGGTTGTTTTTCTTCTTCCTGATAACAACTGGTGAACACCATTCCGTGTGTTGTACAAGGAAGATTAACCCAGCTTTTCTTAACTTTTGTAACTCCTCAAACAACTTGTCCCTCAATTCAAAAGGCATACGCCTTACCTTCTGACGCACAGGACAACTGCCATCTTTTACAGGAATAGAATGAACAGCTAGACTAGGAGGAATGCCTCTCAGCTCATCATAACTCCAAGCAAAGATATCGCGGAATTCTTGAATCAGGGATACATAGTCCTCCCTTTCTGCTGAACTAAGCATAAAACCTAATTTAATTGGCCGCTAATCATTTGGCGTGCCAAGGTCTAACTCAATCACATCCGCATCTCTTATCCTATCTTGCGGTTCTATCGGCTCATTTAGAGTTATCTGATAGATATCCTCTGTAGTGGACCCCTCTTTAGATTCATCGTTGGATGATGTCTCACTACCAGATGGATCATCTACTGTCTCTAATTCAGTAGAAGATAAAGGAGCTCTCTCACTTTGAGGAGACTCAGGATAAGCATCGACTATTACTCGATTAGCACGTCTACTTAGAACCACTCGGCCGGCAGGTATATCGACTTGACAGTCTGTTCGTAAGATCCAAGGCCTACCTAGCAAAACTTGATAGCTAGGACGTCCTGTAAATCTGATCACCCTAAAGTCCAAGAAACATTCTACACTTGCAACTGTAACATGGACATTAGTAACGCAACCTTCTGGTTGTCTTAGACTATCATCAGCCATTCTCAAAAGGGTGGAGTTGTCTTTCTGGATGCCTAGACCTAACCTCTATATCAATTCTAAACTCATGGTATTGACAGAGGATCCAGTGTCTACAATGGCATGTTCCACTAATATTCCATCCACATAAGCTGGAACCCTAGGGCAATTCTTTTCAACATGGTCAAACCAATCTTCCCCTACTCATGCTATGCCCAAGGGTTCTACAATATACCCGATACGCAGGATCTTCTTAAATTTCTTGCGTACTCCTGGAGATAATTTGATCAATTGCAAGAGGTTCACATCTGGTTTAACTTCGCAAAGAGAACTCGCTAAATCAAAGTCGTGATAAGTAGCCAAAGCTCTCTTTTCCCACCAAACCATCCTCTCTTTTGGTCTTTGGACCGGCTTTGGTGCTTCTTTCTTAGCTCTTGCCTTCTTTCTTGGCACTTCCTCATCCTTCTTAGGGTCGCCTTTCTTGTCAACCGGCCTTAGCGGTTCCCCTTCTATGCTAGGACTCTGGACTTGCGTCCCCTTATCCCCTTGTTTAGGGTTTCCCTCAATCGTCTTTGCATTATCTTTGTCAACCTCTTTAGCCTTTTGGCCTCTTGTCATGGCTCTTAAGTTAGAGATTTCAGCATCATTGACTCGCACAGTCTCAATAAGGCTGACTCCGTTGCCTTGTGGCAACTCTTCTATAGTTGTTTTTTCCCTTTGCAATATTTGTCTTGGTGCATCATTCTGCTGCAAGTTATTTCCTTGCTCTCTATGATTTACTGGGCCTGGTTGTTTACTCCCTTGTTGGAGAGAACTAATCTTACTCCAACAGGTAGCGGCTAAATGGCCCGACTTCCCACAAATGTCACATTTCACATTTGGACAGTTTCTGGGGAAGTGTTGTCTACCACACCATTTACAACTGAATCTAGAGGGTCCACCCTCTTCAGGGCGTCGACTCCCTATCAAATTTTGTTGCTTCTTCAAGAAATTAACGTCGACGGCTATTTGTCGATATTGTTTGGAAATCATATCAGTATAATGCTTCATCATGTCCTTAACTTTGCCAAGGACATTACATACACTCGACTCATAGCCTCGATCATCTACCCGTCGTTCCATTGGCCTAACAATCTGATTTGGCATTGACTGTTGACCCACAGGAACAACGTTAGAATTTGAACCTTGGCCTCCAACATTTGATGGAGCCAACTAACTTGCCATGGGCATAGTCACACTGGGAGGAGCCTATAATAGAGGTACATTCAAAACCACACTCCCTCTCCCATTAGGGTTAGTCATAGGCATCCCAAGACTTCCATTCGTCAATGCTGGATTGCCACTAGGTACTAAACCCCCATTAACATTCATTCGAGAGGAGTAGGCCGTTTGTAATCCTGCTTCTACTCCCTTTGCCTGCGTAATAGCGATGTCTATATCTGCCAAGGCTACACTGCTCAATTGTACTTGGATATTAAAGTCCAACCCATGCAAAAAGTATTGCAATTGGGCAGCCGGCGGAATGGGAATGTAAGTTTGCAACTTACGGAATACTTCCTTCAGCTTCTTGGCATATGCTTTCACATTCTCGTGAGGATCTTGACGTGTTACATTCAAGACCCGCAACCAATATTGGCCACCTCTTTCAGGGGCATACTCCGCTCAGAAAGCTACATAGAATTGATCAATGGTGCTTATGGTTCCAAACTCTATGCTGTGATACCATACCGCAGCCCTTCCTTTTAACATCATATTGATGAACATCATGAGATGTCCCTCGTCCTGGATGCGACAATTGAACATCAATCTTTGAAATTCAAAAATGTGAAATTATGCATCCTCTTTCGCTAACCCATTAAAAATGGGTAAGGGAACTCCTAAGGCTGGTAAATCCGGCGTCCCTTTAGGAATTGCAATAGGTTGTGCCATAATGACAATCCGATTTGTAGTAGGAGCTTGAACGGGTGAATTCACCCCCCATTTGAAGTGGGTAGACTTGGTGGAGGAGAGGAAGAGCTTATGCTTCCTCCTGCACCTAACGGAATAGGTGGAGCAGTTGGGTGACTAAGACCGTTGCTTCGTATACGTACTGGGCTACTCCTTTGAGGCGAATAACGGCTTACGATCTCTAACCGCCGTATAGCCCTCTCAGCACGTTCTGATTTCTGGATTTCGGCTTGACGGTCCTTGTCAAAGGACATAAACCAACTTCCTTTTGGTCCCTAGAAACCCTAGATCTGAAAGCCACCACTTATAAGTGGCTCCCGGTAAATGCACCACTGATGGGACCTGAAATGGGCCGGCACTGGCTATAGCACTAGCCGGACCTCATGCTCATGACACACAAACACCCTCGGGGTCTCACGGACCAGGAGTGTCAATATATGGTTGAAGGACAAACCGCCCTAAAGCTTAATTCCTGCGTTTATAGTTTACAGTCCAACGTTTCCCTAAAAATCCTCAGAGGGAGAACCCTTATACATTTGTAATGCCACAATCACACACACATAGGAGACACTCCATCGACTAATAGTCGGAGTCCCACTGCACCTCTCCTACATCTCAGGGATTGACCCTTTGATGTGCTGCTAAACACATAATACAAACAAGCACAAACTCCTCTCTCTTATATTTCTCGTATTTCCAAGAGATATGCCATGCTTCCTCCTCTACCCTACAGCAACAAGGGATAACCTCACACTCTCAATCGTGGGTCAAAGGCTTAAGAAAACAATTGCTATGCAATCCAGGAGATTTTCCTTCGATACCATGAACCATGCATAGTGCATAATGTGAATGGTTTAGTGCAAAAACAATAGAAAATCAACATTGTGCATCGTGCAAAACCAATCTTTTCATGATTTCCATACTAACGTTTATGTATTGAAATGAGGAGAGACACCGAGCCTTACGCTCATGCTGCCTTTTCCTTTATCTTTAAAAACAAACAACGTCCTATAGCCATGATGCAATAAATAAATTAGATTTAAGATTTTACTTTGACGCTCAAACTCCCCTCTCACCCTACCGTTTAATGTTTTGCAATCGTTAATAGGTGTAAGAGTTGTTTTATGTGTATTTCTTTGTAGAGAAAGTAATAAATACGGACAAAAACATAGAAATGAGGGTAAACCGAGGCTAATCTCGCGCTTTAACTTCATTATACATTGCAAAAACACTTATGTAATTTTTTGGAATTTTCCTTTTATCGTTTCCTAATTTTCTCCCATTTAAAATCAAATTTCCACCATTTTTCGGTATTTTTTCTCTATTTTCTTCAATAAGAATGACTAAAAATTGCAATTGATTGTGGGCTGTGGTCCTTAGGTTCTTTGACAGCAAAATTTTAGGTTTTATTGATGTTATATCTCATGTTTCCTCTTTATTTTGCAAAATACTCCCATTTTGCCTCTTAAACGAGTGTTTTACGAGTTTTATACCATTAATTTCAATCATAAAATTTATGATTTTCTGATTTTCTGAGAACAAACTGATCAAACTCATAGCAAACACCAACATAATGCATAATAAGCCCATGGGAACAATATTTCATCAACCAAATAGCATAAAAATTTATTTTTTCTTCAAAAAAATTGAATTACCGCTTAGGCTTTGTGTCTCGGGATCTCCGTTTTGCTATGGGACTGTGTGTTAGCCCTCATTCAATGTCCAACATCTTCAAGAATAGCACTCTTCATGTCTTCATCCACCCGGAAGCAATCCAGTCTCATCCGGACAAGCTTTCCTCCATCATTCTTCATTGTCTTCTTCCACACAAGAACAGCCCCTTAAGGAAGAGAGAGGGAGGAGAGAGAAAGACTAGAATCAGAGATTTCCAACCAGGCCACCATTTGAGGGGCGGAGCACAGTGATAGAGTCAGCATACAGAGAGGAATGAAGTCCCATAATCATTGTGGGGGGTTGTGTGTAGGTAGGAGGATCCATCCATCAAGATATGGGTGCATTTTTCGGCCGTTCCATGGCGCCCTCATCCTCCTCACGCTTTTTCATATTCTTGCATGAAAAGTTTCATGCTACATTAAGTTTTTGGGCTCCCAAGGGTCACTTGCCCACTTGACCAAAGTTTTGTCCATCTCTTTGAATCTTGACCGGTTTCTTGGCCATTTTCTCGTCCGGACTCCGAATTGAGCTCTGAAAAATCGTGGGCGTCCGGCTTGACATCCCGCATTGGCCGGTAACTCCTGACAACCCGCAGAGGAGTCTGAAAATTTATCAAAAATCAACAAGTGTCGCTCGGGCGTGTTTAAAGCACTTTGATGCTTCGAGCCGCCGCCTTCGACGTTGAATATTTTTCCCTTGATATTCGTAATTTTTAGCTATTTTTAAGCACTTCTCGGCATCAAAACTCCGCTCTCAGTAGTAGTTTAACAGTCTGCTTATTCAGCTTTCTAAAGTCTACGCAAAGCTGAATTTGATTATTTTTCTTCTTCCTAATCACAACTCGTGAACACCATTTAGTATGCTGAACAGGGAAGATCAAACCTACTTTTCACAACTTCTATAGCTCCTCAAACAACATGTCCCTTAGTTGAAAAGGCATACACCTTACTTTCTAACGTACAGGCCGACTTTCTTCCTTTACAGGAATGGTATGCACAGCGAGGCTAGGAGAAATGCCTCTAACTTCGAAGCAAAGATGCCACAGAACTCTTGAATTAAGGACACATAGTCCTCTCTCTCTTTTGAAGTGAGCATGGAACCTAATTTGATTGGCCGCGAATCATTTGGCGTACCAAGGTCCAACTCAATAATATCTATTTCTTTATAAAGAAAGCAATAAATCCCGGGGGGTCCACCTTACAAAATCATGGATATCACGTGCGTGCAAAGGCATATTTTAAAACCCCTCTGTAACCTTTTTTGCCCTATTTAATATATACCTCCTGTTATCTTTGTGGTATATTATAATAACCCTCCTGTAATTTTAAAATTTTAAGCTTATGCATTTCTCCCCCCCTCCCTGTATAATTTACATTACAAGATCTTTGGTACTACGCAAGAGTGGATTGCCAGACCCGATGAAGAGAAGTCCCTAACTATGAAGAGAAGTGTTCAATGAGTTTCTAGATTGAGAAAGCAAAATGCCCAATGAATATGCAAAAAAATACACGTGTTAGATATGCAATTGAACTCTTGCTTGAAGAATCAACGACGAGTATCAAAATACAACTAGATGGTGGAGTTGGGAAGAATAAAGGGTTAAAAAAGTATTAATAGCCTCAATTGCACCATGAAGAAGCAAGAAAGTACACACAGAGTGAGGGAAGCAAGAGTGAGCTAAAGTTACGTGACAGGAAAAAAGTACACATCAATCATAAGCACACAACCCTAGATTAGGGATTTGTGCATAATAGGCACTAGTACTAAGCACTGTGCTTGCTAAGCATAAAAAGCCTAGAACTAGCCTAATAATACTGCCCCTAGCCTCCTGATGAGGTCACATGGGCTATTATTAGCCTGGGGGAAAAAACCTCCCTTAGGGGGAGTAAAAAGTGCCCCGAGCCACCTACAACCACCAATACTCCTATAGGGATACACATATATAGTGGAGAGTGCACTAACAAACCCCCCTGGAGTGATGTGTGGTGTATGTACACATGTTACAGGGTATGTAGCTTAATCACCAGGTAATGGGATTAAGTTTAAGAGCTGTCGAAAAGCCTCAAACTTATCACGTGGTAGTGCCTTGGTGAAAATATCAGCTACATTATCGTGTGTAGACACGTGAGACAAGCATATCTCTCCTGCTACGAGTCTCTCTCTGACATAATGGTAATGTACCTCTATGTGCTTCGTGCGAGCATGAAACACAGGGTTCTTGGCTACAGCCAAAGCACTCATACTGTCAGTGAGAATGGATGTAGAAGCATGCTGCTCCAATCCAAGATCTGCATAAAGCCTCCTGAGCCAAACACACTCAACTGTGGCTGTGAAAGCAGCCCTGTACTCTGCCTCACAACTGCTAGTGGCCACCGTAGGTTGCTTCTTACTGAGCCATGAAATGCATGCATCACCCAAAAAGAAACAATAACCGGAAGTGGACACCCTTGTGTCATAATCTCCTGCCCAGTCTGAATCACTGTAGCCCTGCAAGCATGAAGCATCCCCCCTGGGGTAAAACAATCCAAGATGCATAGTACCCTGGAGATATCTAAATATTCTCTTCACAGCCTGCCAATGTTTTGTGCCTGGACAGTGCATAAATCTGCTCAATACGGATACCCCATACTGTATGTCTGGCCGAGTGTTGCATAAATACAGTAATGATCCAACAGCCTGCTTATATACAGTGGCATCAAAAAGTTCTCCTGCATCCTCAAGACTCAAATTTACACCTGATTCCACGGGAGTGGCAACCAGTTTGCAATCCTGAAAGGAAAACTTCTGTAGCAATTTCTGAATATACATAGATTGCTGCAAATATATGCCCCCTGATGTCTGCATAAACTGTATACCCAAATAGTAATACAACGGACCAAGATCTGACATTTCAAAGCGGTGCTGTAATTCAGCTTTAAAAGCTGCAATATGCACTTTCTGTGGCCCCGTGAGCAGCATGTCATCAACATATAGAACTAAAATCAGAAACATATCCTCTGCACTCTTGACATATAGAGTGCTCTCAGCTGAACTCTTCAGAAAGCCTTGGAAAGCCAAGTAAGAATCAATCTTCTCATATCATGCTCTAGGGGACTGTTTCAACCCATATAGAGCCTTCTGCAATCTGCAAACTTTGGCTTCCTGCCCCCTAACTCTAAAGCCAGTGGGCTGCTGTACATAAACTTCCTCATGGATATCACCATTCAGGAAAGCTGTAGTAATGTCAAACTGATGGATAGTCCATCCAAACTGACCAGCCAAGGCAATCATGCATCTGACTGTGGTCATGCGAGACGTGGGTGCAAATGTCTCATCATAATCTATGCCCTTCTCTTGAGCATACCCTTTTGCAACCAAACGGGCTTTGTAGTGTGACACTGTGCCATCTGCATTCCGTTTGATTTTATACACCCACTTAACCCCTATGGCCTTCTTACCTAGAGGCAAGTCTGTCAGATACCATGTCTCATTCTTCATGATGCTATCATATTCTGATTGCATGGCCTGCATCCAATTTGGGTCTTCTGCTGCCTCCTCAAAAGAGACAGGCTCATCCACCTGAGTGGGTTCATCCTCACTGTATGTGCCCTCACATGCATGATAATCAATACTCATCCCATGAGCACGGCGGGATCTTGTCCTGGTAGGCAAAGGAACATCAATGTGGCTGTCCCGCAATGTATCTAGCAACCACCTAGGCACCCGTCTGGACACTTCAGGGACTGCCATGTGCTCGGATGATGGCTGTGGCAAATCAGCCTGTGACTGTACTAAATCATGAGCTGCACCAGTAGGATCAATAACATTTGTTGCTGACTGTATACCAGCTGTACCGAGCTGATTTTGGGGCTGAATTGCATCTGCTACAGGCCCCACAATGTCAACAACCCGTGGTAAATTTGTGGCTGCACTTCTTCCCTCCTGGGGCAGGAGCAATTCGAAGACATCATGACTGTAAATTTTTGGTTGCCTAGGGAGCGTAGACCAATCAAAATTCTGCTCCTCTGCAAATGTAACATCTCTGCTGGTTAGAATCTTCTGTGTACCAGGATGGTACAGCCGATAGCCCTTGCTTTCACTGCTATAACCAACAAAAATGCATCTTACAGCCTTGTCATCCAACTTACCCCTCTGATGCTTTGGCACTAAGGCATAACTCAAGCATCCAAAAACCTTGAAGCCTTTGACAGAAGGCTTCCTGCTGGTCCACATCTCAAATGGAGTCCTCTCATACTTCTGCAAAGCTTTCTTTGGGCACCTATTCAGCACATAATTGCTGCACTGCAGTGCTTCCATCCAAAATTTGTTAGGGAGGCCCTTCCCCTTAAGCATGCATCTGGCCATTTCCATCACAATACGGTTGAACCTTTCAGCTTTACCATTCTGCTGGGGTGTGTATGGCACAGTGCACTGATGGGCAATACCCTTGCTTGCCAAGAAAGCATGAAAAGTATGAGACATGTATTCCCCCCCTCGATCGGTACGAAGGGTGGCAACCTTTTCCTGTGTCTGATTCTCCTGCAACAAAATAAAGTCTTTGAACCGTGCTTCCACCTCCGATTTATGCCTCAGTCCATAAACCCAAGAGTAGCATGTAAAATCATCAATGAATGTAACGAAGTATGCACAGCCACCTATGGACTTGGTCCTCATAGGACCGCAAACATCTGAATGAACGAGCTGCAATTTCCTGGCAGCCCCATATGTGGACAACTTAGGCACTGGGGTCCTGTGCATTTTGCCCAATATGCATCCCTCGCACACATGACGAGAGGGTAATTGTATGGGTGGCATGTCCTCCACCATAGAATGTGCCTGCAATCTCTGTAAACCCCTGAAGTGTAGATGGCCCATCCTGGCATGCCACAGCTCAGCAATGGCCAACTGATCACTAGTAATCACAGCACAAGCATCATGTACTCCAGCCCTGTAGTGATCCAATCTATACAACCCACGACATAAAGTACCTGTTGCAACAATGCAACCCTCATCAGAAAGGTCATGCACTGTGCATTTCCTTCCAGAAAATGTCACCTCAAGTCCTCCCATGGCAATAGCAGGGACGGAAAGGAGATTCTTCTGGATTCCTGGAACATAAAGTACATCTGTGAGTGTAAAAGATCCACCTTGTGTGGCTGTAAGTACAATCTTGCCAACTCCTTGTATAGCATAAGCGGAGTTATTGGCACATGTAACTGTACCTCTCTCGGAGGTAGCATCAAAAACTGAAAATAAATTCCTCTGTGAGGTAATGTGCTTACTAGCACCTGAGTCAAAATACCAATCCTCCTGAGAGGTCACAGAGAGGCATGATTCATCTGTAGTGTGCATAGAAGGGTTGTACGAGCATGATACTGTACAAGCCCACTCATCATCAAAGTCCTCGTCTCCATGCGAGACAATGGACAGATTGGCTGTCTCCTTCTTCTCTGCACTAGATGCATTTGCCTGTGCTACATTTGCTTCCTTCTTTGTGCCCTTTTCCTTCTCTTTTGCAATTCTTTTGCGGCATTCACCAATATAGTGACCTGGTTTCCTGCAATAATGACATTTCCCCTTTTTCTTGGGCTGATTTTCATCTTTTTCCCCACTGACAGTTGGCTGGTTGGCTGCTGTTTTTGGTTTATATGCAGCCCCAGACACAGCTTTACCCTTGCCCTTTTGACTTGCCATGAAGGCCTGATCACCCTGCTGAAGTATGCTCCTGTTTTCTCTTGACTGTTCCTCCTGCAATAGTATCTGCACTAGGTTGTCAAAGCGAAAGGAATCAGGATTCCCTTGCATGATTAACCTCAATGTAGAAGCAAGAGCCTGATAAGACTCAGGAATACCATTCAGCATTACAGTGACCATAGACCCATCTGTCATGTCTTCCCCTAAGGAAATCAATTGCTCACGCAAGTCCTTAAGCTTGGTAATGAAGCTATCCATAGTCTCTCCTTCATGCATCACTAAATGATCAAGCTGCCTTTTAAGATAGGCTACCCTGGCTTCATTGCGTACCTGATAAAGGTTAGCCAGGGTGTCCCATGCCTCCTTAGCGGACTTACAAGACCGTATGTGAGGTATAAGCCCAACTTTGACCGACAATGCTATCATAGCATGTGCTTTAGCATCCCTCTCATCCCACTTCTGCTGTGCATCTGTGGTGGGAGCTGGGGGTGGAGCTGGAATACCTCTTCTGCCAGTGGTACTAGTGGAGTCCTCATCCATGTCTGAGGTCACACGAGAGCCAGGACGAGGTTCTGAGCCCTCCACAATCTTGCTAAACCCGTGTGCCACTAGTATGTGGTTCATCATATATGACCACAGTGGGTAGTTGGAGCTCCCATCAAGCTTGTTCTCAACAGAGAGCAAATCCAACACACCATCCTTGCCCATTGCATAGGGTGTATTGCACAAGAATCACCTGAAAGAAAAATAAAAGGAAAATCCCAAAACAAAATATCTCTTCCGAGATTTAGACACAATCACTTGCTTTACTCTGTCCCACTGCATAAGGGCAATGTCAATGCATACAAATCTGTCCCAAAACTGTAATCCCTTCTCAGTGTTCAAATTGAGAGCATAGCATCCACACACACTGTCACACAGTGTTCCTGTTCTGCTGCACCACAATAAAGCATAAAATCCCCCAATTTCTCACTCAATTCCTGAGTGGATAGGCACAATCTTGTTGTACCAAGTGTAAACAAGGCATACACACAAGAAATGTCGAAAAGCCCCTTGATTGGAAGGGTAAATCTGATCACAATTGTTGCGTACACGTTGCCCAATGCATAAAATCACCTACAGCAACACCCTGGTGGCAAAAGCCCCAATTTTTCACACTTGTATCGGTCCTCGGGAGAACCCACAAGTCACGGGAGAGCTGGTAACAGCAAATACAGTCGTTTTCACAAACCCACAGGTTGTTAATCACTGCTGCGCTGCAAATACAAGCTGGAACAGATCAAAATTGAACTGTTTATTGCTTCTGGAAGCTGTTTTCAGCAGTGCGCTCAATCGGAAGTGATACTGGGTTGATTTAATGACTGAATCAAGTGTCAACACAGCATGTACAGGTCTGTACAGCCCTGTTAATGAGGCGCGATGTGGCGAAACAGCTCCTGGAGCTATTTTCCTTGTCGATTTGACCTGAACAGGCTGAGAATGACCTCGAAACTGTTCTAAAACTGTGCGCGCCTGAGCTTATCAGCTTGTAGGCTGTCTTGAGCATGTGTATGAGGCTGTAGAAGCTTTCAAAGACCCTCGACAGGGGGCGACTGCAGGTCTAGAATTGAGCGCGACCACACGTGTGAGAGTCTGGTGCTGATTCCCGCGACCAAATCGAAGGTACAACCTCCCATATGCTGAAAAGAGTGGCGGCGGCCTGTTTTGCAGCAGTTCCTGTCAATTCCAGAATGTCTTGAGTCGATATGAAGCTCACGAGCTGAGGGTACGCGATGGGATGCTCACGGGAGTGATGGGATGGCTCTGATACCAAATGAAGAAGCAAGAAAGTACACACAGAGTGAGGGAAGCAAGAGTGAGCTAAAGTTACGTGACAAGAAAAAAGTACACATCAATCATAAGCACACAACCCTAGATTAGGGATTTGTGCATAATAGGCACTAGTACTAAGCACTGTGCTTGCTAAGCATAAAAAGCCTAGAACTAGCCTAATAATACTGCCCCTAGCCTCCTGATGAGGTCACATGGGCTATTATTAGCCTGGGGGAAAAAACCTCCCTTAGGGGGAGTAAAAAGTGCCCCAAGCCACCTACAACCACCAATACTCCTATAGGGATACACATATATAGTGGAGAGTGCACTAACACACCAGCCTTTGTAAGACCTACAAAATTGAGAGATGTCTATGAGGATCCACCACTACCATGTGCCCTTTTGAAGTGGGAAACAACTGAAAACAAAAAGAAAAGAGCGTAGTTGTCAAAATTGGAACCACATGCAGAGGTATATTATAGCCATCCCATCTAATAGAATGGGACAAAGAATAGATGGACAATAGTAGCTGCACTTAAGGAGAGAATATTTCCTTGAGAATAGGTCTGCTAGACCCATCCGATCTTTTTATTTCTAGTATATTCTCCAATCCATAAAAGACAAAATTGGCATGACTTTGAGAGGATTACAAAAGAGCACCCTAACTGCTTGAACCACCCAATCTTTCATGAACCATTGGGTGAGCCAAGCTTCAACCATAGGTACACCCCTCAGAAGTCACAAATAGGCTTACTTGAAGAGATAAATAAAGAATGACAGTATTGCATGCTTCACCATATTGATTTGGTGTGATAACCTTGTAAGAGTATCATTTTATGACTCTATTTCGCACATATTCGCATGGCTCATAGGCTTTCAAACCATGGCAACTATGGCTTATGACCATGTGTGCAACCACTCCTTCCACAATTAAATATTATGCTATTCGGCTACACAAATGTTTCTATCCACAAAACTGTCCATTAGTAGAAAGATGGAAGACACAAAATTTTTTTTTGATAGCTTAGTAACAGAAAAACAGGTCTACTCTCAACATTTCTACTACACAACTTCATAATGACAGACTGCATAGGGCTTGCATGAGTCTAGACTTTGCTTTAATAAAGTCTTAAAATAGACGTATTCTAGGTGACAATCTGGCACACTTGGGCACTAAGACCTTGCTTTGATAAATTCTTAAAACAGAACTATGCTAGGTGTGACAATCTAGCACATTTGGGTACTAAGATAGACATTGTCAGAGCTGCAATAATCATTCAGGCCCACTTCTAGCACTTAGTTCCAAGCTAACACAGCCTTTAAATGCAACCCATAGAGACATTTTCTAGCGAAGGACCCTCCAACGACACTTAGCTAGGTATTCAGAGAAAGACCATTCTTGTCCATGGGACATGTGTCGAGGCTTTTGCTGAATCGTCCAGGCCCATTCACTTGAGGCACTGGATGGAGAAGACATTTTATGTGAAAAGTTTCCTTAACATCGTATGTGGCACTTGAAAGCACTCGGTTCAAAAGTAATCTAAAAAACTGGCTCGTCTGATTGCAGATCTTTGTCAAATGTATTTGATACTGCAACTAGAGAGTGGCTTTCCAACCTTGACTGAGAACCTTCATTAGGACAAAGAAAAACACCTATGCAGGTTGAAATCCATGCTATTAGGGCCAATACAGCAATAAGAAGCAACTGTCCATCTTGTAAAACGTAGTGCGGTGAAACACATCAGCCCTTTGCCAATATTGGGCATGCCATGGAGTAAAAAAATAATAATAAAGAAAGCGCAGCATTCCATATAGAGAAGAGAGGCAAGTGTGTCCTTGTGAGATCACTCCATAGTTCAACCCTTGATGCCAAGAGCTCGAAAAAGCAGGAGTCCCTACTCAGATTGCAAAAAGTTCTTCCTGTTCTTATGAGACACAAAGTAGAGGCCAACATTAAGAAAATGACGAGTGTATCAACACTGACATTTTGGTCACATCTCAACCACCCTCAACATTTAGGGTATGAAGCTACAAAAATAATACGCTACTACATGGCAAAGACATGAAGACAATGAGGCTGCTAAATATAAATTTTTGACTTCAATATATTTCCTTGCATATGATTTGAGCACCAAAGAGAACTTTTTTATGCCACCAGCAGGCAAATGGGATAATCGGTACAAAGTTGACTTTGCATGCCAACGAACCTAATAAGGTATCACATGATACAACTCAAGGCAAATATGTTAGTTTTCTCACCATGCACCAGGAAGATTGTAGAGAGTATTACCTGCCTAAACATAGCGGTCACTAAAAAACTGCATTTCAGAAACCAAATTTGAAGCTGCCAACTTTGGCATCCATCACTGTGTCCCAAAATGAGCCAGCATTTCTTTGCTTAGCTTTTGCTGCAGCTTTACTCTCCAGTTCTTCAATAGAACCAGGAAACATCTGGACATACAAGCTCTTGAACTTGTCATGCAAATTTACACGGTCTCTTGTGCCTGATACCAGTTGAGCAGAATTTGGCCGCTTCAGAAAGTCTAATACATTGAGAAGATTGCTCCTGCTCAACAGTGTAAAAAATATCAAGTCTATGTTCATCATGAATCAGCCCAAGTTTACAGCAACGAAAAGTC
Organism: Lygodium microphyllum; assembly: GCF_053477565.2. NCBI lineage: Eukaryota > Viridiplantae > Streptophyta > Polypodiopsida > Schizaeales > Lygodiaceae > Lygodium > Lygodium microphyllum. Next base: position 109,170,725 of record NC_141148.1, read on the forward strand.
GACAAAGAAAAGAATGATCATGGTGCTGTAACAGGTATAAAAAGAAATATGTTCAGCTACACAACTTTCGTCTAGTGGAAAGCTATCAATGCAAATCAACAGAAGAAGCTACCTTTGAGCTTTGTACTCCCATGAGCATGATCATATTGAAGCTTAAAATTAGATGGAACAATGGAGCTTTGTACAGATAGGTCTGCATTTTAAAAAAATGAAAAAGATAAGATGGAATCTAAAATATAACTGCCAGTGACCTCCTTCACTTAGGCTCCACTTATTCTTGTGAAACTTTTATACCAAAGAAATACATAATACAAACAGTAAAGTGAACAATAGAGCTTACCTGGTCCTGTGTCTGTGTTACTGGCATGACTACCACTACCATAATATTTTATAAGCCTCTCTTGAAGCTTCAGTTTTTGGAGTATTATATTAGAGGAGTGCTTATTTGCTTCCTTGTTGACCTCTTCGAGTTCGTCGTCACCTTCTGAAGGGGCAGATGCAGATACACCATCCCTCACAATGATATCTGGTGTTTCTCGACTTTTTCGACCGAACTTCAGCAAGCGCTTGAAACCTCTTGCAGGTTCTTTGGGTGGAACGATCACTACTATAGACTTTTGAGAGGAGCCCAAGTTCTTTTGTGAGTGAGTGAGATCCGTATCAGAAGAATACTGAACTCCAGAAGAATCTCGAGAAGCAAGACTTCCAACTGGGGACTCCACAAGGGTAGCAGCAGAGGGACTGAAGTAGTCAGGAATGATAGCGCCTAGACGCTTCAAACTTGAGCTAGCCATGTACGCAGCTTTCATAGGAGAGACTCTGGGCGCATATTGCTCTCCACTTGCTAGATTAGCACGAAATGACGCAGAACCACTTGTTGAGGATGCAATATGCACCACCTGGCCAGTACTCTCAGAGAGAAGTTGAGACAAAGTAGCACTTGGCACTCCCTTTCCAGCTGCTTCATCCCAAGGTGTGTGAGGTACAGAGTCTGGCTCAGATGCAAACTTACTATCGTGACGTTCATTAGTGCCCAATTCCATGGGAAATGAAACAATGTGACAACCCCTCTCAACGTGTGGCAATTTATCATCCTTCAAAAGTTCAGTAGCCTTGGCATCTTCGCATACAGCAAAGAAGCCACCATCTGAGTTATGAGTTACATCAACATCTGACAGCTCTAGAGTCTGTGCTTTCCCTTTCTCCTCCTCCTTGTAAGAAGATAAGGAAGCATCTGCAACTGGGGCTTCCACAGGAATGCATTCCCCATCGCTGGTGTCCATGACGCTCCTTGCAGATGCATGAGCCTCTTCATCAGAAATTCTTGTAGGAGTTCCTGGGACATCTTCGTCAGAACTCTTCACTGCTGATCAACGATGGAGAAAGGCTGAATTTCCCTTTTTCTTCTCTCATATTGTAAAGAAATCAGTTCTTATCATTGCATAATAGATAATGCATGTGTGTTTGTACATCTTTGCATGATCTTGTGAGAGTGAGAATTACTTCTTCTCACTCTCAGGTTGATTGTAACTGAGCTCTTCTCTAAGGGACTTGGGTTGAGCAGAAATACATTCCTTCGGGGGGGGTTGCCCATCTTCAACCCTCAATTTTGTCTCCATTACTTTTACATTTTCATGGCTGTAATTTTGTGAGCAATTTTCATTTTCAACTTTAAGTGTTCATTCTCTTTTATATTAAATCTCGAAAACAAGCGAATATCATAATTGTTAAGCATACTACGTTGTTCGGGGCGTTTACAGTTTCCTACAGAAATACAAATCCCAAGGCCATTAAATGTTCCGAAACCTTAGCCAATCAAAGACATTCTGTGTTGAGGTATGTGGACATGCCATTTGCTAAATGCTCAAAACCTCATCTATGAACAAAATCAATTGGTTGAGCATCACCAAAGTCCATGGATATCTAACGTGGACCATTTGACAATGATCTTCAAAATATCAAGGGGTAATCACTTATCCTAGAGCTGAATGAATTACTAAATTAATTTGTGTACACTAAAGGATGCTTACGCTGGTTATCCCAATGGTGAGAAAATAGAAATAGCAGTACAATTCATCACTATCTATCATTAACAGATAATTTAAATGACTCCTACATCATTAAGCAAGAAAATATGGTAGTTTTTACCTGTCGAATAGAATGTCATTTGCCAAGTAGATAATATGCAATTGTCGTACATCATCATCTAAAGCAAGCACTCGCTCACGCAGGGCCTCAGCCAACGCAGGTGCAAATGGGGACCTTTGCATGAACCAATTCTTAGCCCCCTTGATAGACTCCTTGGTGCCAGTTAGGTTCTCTAAGACTCCCTGTAATTCAACTGCAACATCTGTAGGAAGAGGGCCCGAAAGCCCCTTGAACCCAGATTCCTGGTAAGTAGGTTCAAAGTATGGCTGCGACTGTGGCAGTTGATGATGTGGCTGTTGCTGCTGATCGTAGTAGTGAGACAAAACTGGAGGACTTGGGCCACTGTGAAGAGGTGGAGTGAGGAATGCATTAAAAGCCGGATTGAGAGACGGACTCACAGAATGGCTCAAAGGTGCCAATGCACGATTCAAAGGCGATAATGCCGGGTTCAAATGCGGCAGGGGTGCCGCCACGGGGCCCATGAAACCACCTAAAGGAGGATTGACCGTGATCCAAAGCTTGTACCTGTAGTAGCCATAGCCCTCGGCGCCAAACAGGAAAGCGTAGGCAGGGTTCTCCTTCTGCTTCTCCTTGAGCATTTTCTCAAACTCGGGGCCATTCTTGGCCGCATACTCGACGAGCTTGTCTATGCGCTTGTGGAGCTCAGGGTCAGTGGGAGGGGGCATGATGGGGGGCGGGGGCTCCCAGGGGTTGAAGAAGGCCTGGGGAACAGGCTGGAGGGGCACGGCTGGGGGTGCGAAGTGAGGGTAGGGTATGGAGGGGTAGGATCCAGGGTACTGCAGGGGGGGAGGCGGGGGCGCAGGGGGGTAGATGAGAGGAGCGGTTGCCTGCCCAGGAATTGCTGCAGCGATGGCATGGGGAACTGCCCCACGGGCGCAGAGTAAGGGTGTCCGCCTCCATAGCTCGGCTCCATTGCACCTGCACCAACAGGAGAAGCCGCAAAAGAAGAATAAGCAGAATTGTCTGCTGTCTCAGTCCCAGTCCCTTTGAAAAAGGGCCCTAGTCGGCGGCCCGCCGCCCACAGCCCTGCCCAAAACTTCATTGATATTTAGATTTATTTATATTTATATTTATATTTATAGTTATTTCATTTATATTTATTTACCGGATCAAAAAGTTGGTTCCCTTGGAGTCATTATCTCTGGAATATTTGGATTTTCAAAAATAAAACTGTTTTTAATAATGTCCCAATGGATGCTGTAAGCGGTTTTAAGTCCGATTTATTACTACAATGACGCTTCGATCTAAAGAACCTGGTTGAGACACCTAAAGCAAGATAAAGAAAAAGGAAAAGCGACATAGAAGAGACAAAGATTTTTGGAAGTGAAATCTACATAGATAGTATCCACAGAAGAATCCAAGCTACCCTTCATAAAAACTAGCCCATTATTCATTGGTAGTTGTAATTACGTAAAAAGTTATGGCAAGCTATCAAACTATTTATGCTATATGCATGCAGTTATGCTTCTTGGAAAACAACTATGCTACCCCCTTTATTTTTTCTTTTTCGATATGTTTTTCAAGTTCTCTTTAAGAAATAAAGGTTCACAAAGCAAGTAAGGCAAGAAACTGACAAGGCGTCCAATATTCCAACCCCACATGCATGCAAGGGAAGAGGGTGGTGCTGCACAAAAAGCAAATCAAGGGCACTTTGTGACCAAAGTCTTGGTTGTAGACATGTAGAAGCTCAATCTTGCGAGAAACACTCTTTAGCGCTACTAGAAAGAGGATTCACAAACTATAGGTTATGTGACTTCCCCTTTGTGTGGTGCATCACTATAGACATGTAGAAGCTCAATCTTGCAAAGAAACACTCGTTGGCCACTACTGCAAAGAGAATTCACAAGGCTAGTGTCTCCCTATCAATTAAATCCTTCTACTCTATGAATTATGACTCCATGACTATAGGGTTGTTCTTCTATTTCATGGGGAGGGCACCTATAAATGGAGTTTAATAAACTTAACAAGCCCATGAAGGATACAAAGACAACACTGATTGAGTTTGGCTTTTACAACAAAAGTTATGTTCTTCTTGCCCTTCCTAGAAGATGGATTATTAAAGACTTGGGCCATTCAAAATCATTAGCCAAGTGAATCCACTCACTTATCATATAGAGAGAGAGAGAGAGAGAGAGAGAGAGAGAGAGAGAGGGAGGGAGGTACCTACTGGCACTACATTTATTAGTTGTTGATGGTTTCTCACGGGAGGAAAAAAAATCTTCATTTTGGGCTAAAGCTGGGGCCAGTGGACAATGGGCAATGGACATTGGGCACCGGACAATCCTTTGATAATGAGTCGTGACTCATAACATTCCCCCCGCTCTCCACTCCTTAGACTAGTTATCTTTACTACTACTAATAACACAAAAAAATGACAGGAGATTGATACATTTGAGCATGTCAATTGACATGCAAGGTTTTTCAACACTTGTCAAAGTGACAGGAAAACTTTTAAACATGAGTTATTATTTGACAGAGAAATTTTTCCATTGCTTTTTTTGACAGGCAAAATGGCCCTTGATAGGAAAAACATCCGTCAATTTTAGGCCTTGCATACCAGCCCTAAAGGCTGCACCCTCCCCACATGCGTGGAGTTGAGTGAGGGAGTGTTGGTGAGGGGGTTGTCGAAGGTGTGGATGGTGTGGTTGCTGAAGTCACAAGACATTAAGTACAGACTCTCTTTCTAAAGGCCCATTATCAACACCTTGTGACCAAAAATCACCAAATCTAGGTAGCTCTCAAAATGGTTTCTAGTCCAAAATTCCAAATCAATCCTCTTATGAAACAGAAAAAAAGGCAATCAAAGACCTGGAGTAACACCACAGGCTGGGGTTTTCTATAAAAAGGGATTTGTGTATGGTTTATAAAATGAATTTTCTAACTACAATAATGATGAAGATGCCGTGTTTGTTTTTGACTTGATTTTATAGTACTTTTTGTTATATGATGTTGGGAGAGTTTGGTGTATTTTTTAAAAAATGCCTTTGAAATTTAGTAAAAAAACGTCCTAGTTCTTGCTTTTATAGGTTTTGTAAGCTCTTGCACATAAGTTTATTTCGAACACTGGTAGAAACCCATCACTGGAGAGAAAAGGAAAAGATTAAGGTTAGGACTTTTTTTTGGCCTTGGTATACGCCTCTATATAAGTCTCGGTATACGCCTCAGTATTTTTGTATACCGACGCACATACCGAGACGTATAGAAAGACTTATACCGAGGCATATACCGATTTTTGCGTCGATAGGCCGTGTCGGTATATCCATAATACCTTGTAGTGTGTGTGTGTGTGTGTGTGTGTGTGTGTGTGTGTGTGTGTGTGTGTGTGTGTGTGTGTGTTACTAACAACCTAGTTTTGAAGATTTATGGATAAAAATACCCCTTATTTTAATTTCTCAGTATACAATATTTAACCCCCTTCTTTCATTTTAAATCTGTAGGTGAAACTGATATTAAACCCCCTCCTGTTGAGTGCACGTGCTACACCTACGGGCCTATAAGGTGGACCCCCCGGGCAATAAATATGCACGAAAACATAGAAACGAGGGTAAACTGAGGCCAACCTTGTGCTCTATCTTCATCATACATTGCACAAACACACATGTAATTTTTTGGAATTCTCCTTTTACCGTTTTCTAATTTTCTCCCATTTAAAACCCATTTTCCACCATTTTTTGGTAATTTTTCTCTATTTTCTTCAATAAAAATGACTAGAAATTAAGATTGATTGTGGACTGTAGCCCTTAGGTTCCTTGGCGGCAAAATTTTAGGTTTTGTTGGCATTATGTCTCATATTTCCCATTTATTTTGCAAAAAAACCCATTTTTACCCCTTAAACAAGTGTTTTACGGGTTTTATGACATTAATTTCAGCCATATCACTTATGATTTTCTAGTTTTCAGAGCATAAATTGATAAAAATCATAGAAAACAACATAATTCATATTAGCCCGTGGGAACAATATTTCATCAACCAAATGGCATAAAAACTCATTTTTTCTTCGTAAAAATTGAATTACCGCTTAGACTCCATGTCTCGGGATCTCAGTTTTGGTGCGAGACTGCGGATTAGTCCACATTCAATGTCCAACATCTTCACAATCAGCAATCTTCATGTCTTTATCGATTTGGAAGCAATCCGGTCTCAACCAGACAAGCTTTCCTTCACCATTCTTCATTTTCCTCTTGCACACAAGAACAACCCCTTAAGGGAGAGAGAGGGAGGAGAGAGAAAGACTAGAATTGGCTCTTCTCATTCACACCACCATAGGACAGGTGAAGACAAGCGATATGATCAGCAGAGAGAGGGAAGATCGGGGGTAATGTCGATTGGGTGGATTACTTGCAAGCTGGAATCATGATCCATCTCCATGAAGCGCAAATTTCGGCGCATGGCTACCACGCTTCTTCACACCATCCCTCTTCATTCTCTCTCCATGTTTTGTTGCTAAGTTTCATGTTGCATAAAATTGTTGGCCTCCCAAAGATCACTAGTCATTTGGCCCAAAGTTTGTCCACCTCTTGATATCTTGACCGGTTTCTTGGCCATTTCCCCATCCGGGCTTCGATGTGAGTGCTGTAAATTTTTGCGCATCCAGCTTTACATCCCGCATTGACTAGCAACTCCTGACAACCCGCACGGCAGTCTGAAAAATTATCAAAAATCCACAAGTGTCGCTCGGGCGCCTTTTAAAAGTCGTATTTCACTTGGTGCTTAAAATCGTCCTAGCTGGAACCGCCGCCTTCGACGTTGAATATTTTTCCCCTAAATTCCGGATTTTTTGGCAAGTTTTAGGCACATCCCGAGCTCAAAACTCCGCTCTCATTGGCGACCAGGGGACAGGGCGACTCAGCCCGTTGAATCCCACAACAAATTTGCACAAAACAACCAAAGGAAGCATCAAGCTGATACAAAATAGATATACACACTAAAACACAGCACAATGCTCACCCTACCCCTTGACAAAACCAAGGCATGACATCCACAAGGAGTAGGCCTAGCATAATTTGATAGAAGGTCCGAAGCTAGTCACTAACCGACTGCTCCAACACAGCCAAACTAAAAAGAACTATCAAAGAGGTCGCCCTAAGTGGTGGTCTGAACTACCTACCTAACTAAGGACAACACAACCAGGAGCTCCTACTAGGCGAGGACTCCTATAGCTTGATCAAGAAGTATTTTCTTTTAGCACATTTCTTCTTTTAGGGTTGTTATTTCATACTCGGGCATGTAAAAAGGAGGGATCTGAGCGTAGTGACCCAAGGAGAACAGGGCATCGGCCTCAGGTCCTGTCTCGGTACCCAAGAACCTACCAAGCCCTCGCAAGGCAACACTTAATCCTTTTCTAATGCTCACTTTTATTTTCGCTCCAACCTTCCTTAATTTCTTCTTTTCCAACAAGATGCCATCCCTAGGAAGACAAGGCATCGGCCCCGAGTCTGACTCGTCCCCAGGGACCTACTAGGCCTTCACTAGGCAATGATCAACTGCTTATAAATTTTCTTTTCTTTTCTTTTCTATTTTTATAGGGGGTTAGAACCCCTTTTTACACACCTTTGTATATATGTATTTTCTTTAAGATATTCAAGGTTTCTTTTCTCATCATTTTTCTTTGGCAGGCTTCTCTAACTGCCTCACAACTAACAAGAACTCCTAGAACAGCTGCCTAGCAGGCTAGCAGAACAGGGTCACTAGAGCACCCTTCTAAAACATGTCTTTTAGTACCTGGCAATGTCTTTACAGGAGGCAACAACTACTCAAACCTCCCTTAGACATACTTAACTTAAACCTTGGGACTTCATGCCTTGGACGCCGGTCCCCAACAAGAAAAGAAAAGCTCCCCAACAAGTACACAGACACATATAGCGTAAAAACACAGTACTCATAAAGAAGAGATGTCACCTGGATAGGGCCACAAGAAGCTTCCATGCAACAAAGGCTCCTTCCAAGCTCTTCTTTGAATCTGTTTAGCATAAGACTAAAACAAGAAAACATTAACTGCACCTATACTAAACAGACGCCTGGCCCTCTTGGCCTAATGAAATAAAGCATTTAAAACCTCACAAAACTAGCTTTCTTGGCCTAACGAGATCAAACAGAATAGCACCTACACATCCCTCCCTGGAACAATACAGATATACAATAATAGGCTCCTCTCCAAGGAGGAAAAAACCAGGGCTCACGGCCCTAAACTAAATGCATAAGGTTATGACCCATCCCTCCTACATAGATAGCAAGAGGCATACGCATAATATGCTGTCTAATCAACCTATGGGTCCAAGATAACAACGGTAGATTGGTCTCGGCTACTCTTTGCATCACCCATATCAACCATCATCTGCCATATATTGCATGCTCTGATAACATTTCCCACAAGCGATCGGGTCCTGTTTCATCATTGATAACGATATCCAAACTAGGACCACAATTGAAGAAAATGTCTTCTTCATAAGTGAGATTGGCCAATGAATCCACAAATTGATTCTAGTAATGGGGAATCAGCTGAAAAGACACTCACTCAAACTTCTCAAGTAGGGTCATCGCAGTTCGATGATATATACAAAGAATGGGATTTCGCACAGTGTATGTCCCATCTAGCTGATTCAGGATCAATTGGGAATCCCCTTTTACTAACAACAACCAAATACCACCTTGTTTGGAAATATGCAGTCCCATAATCAAGGTTTTATACTCTCCCATATTGTTAGTGAATCCTACCGCGAGATAAGTAGCTAACTTCATCGTAACTCTACGTCGGGGATCTCGGATTACTACTCCAACACTCCCTTTTTTATTAGGGCCCCTGGACGCTCCATCAAAATATAATGTGTATGTCCATAATGGATTTACATAGCCTGCCATCACGAACTCCTCTATTTGTAATTATGATAATCAAAGTTTAGTATATTTAGAGGGTGAACTGACGGCTCCATCCCACCTTCTTCATTGAACTCAACAGGGATACTTGTCAACAGTCGTAAGCAGTGGTGGCAAAAGACTTTGATCTCCCACACAAAGGTCCCATCTTCTTGCTCAATCACTTTGTATCCTTTGCTCCACTAGATAAGTTTCCCTTGATGGTATCTCTGCTCCAGATATGGGTGCTCCAAATAAGGAATTAACCGACCTATCAACCAGCTTTACTCTCTTTTGCAGGTCTCAGATCATCCCCAGCATGGACCTGCAATGCATTTTCCTGTATTAGCATACTTAGAAATAATAAGGTTTAATCTTATTAAGATTAACATTTTTTTAAACTTTACTCCCTGCAGATCAGCTAGTAGAGCCATAGACCTATTTTTCCCTACGCTGACAATCTTATAAGGGCCATCCCATCTAGGTTCCAGCTTTCTTGGAAACAGCTCCCTACGCGCATCATAGTATAGAAATAATTGCCCTTTTTTAAAGGTATACTTCTTCGCTTTAAGGTTGTGCAACTGCTTCATCCGATGCTTAGCTACCTCTTGGTGTAATAAGCTCTGCAACTTCAGTTCATCCAGGTGGACTATGGTCGTGAAATGTTCAAAGAGGGAATCCTCATCTCCCAAAGATTGGTTAATTGCAAACCATATGGTTGGCAACTCAATTTTGAGGGGTAACACACACTCTTCTCCATAAACTAATTTAAATGGAGTATGGTTGGTAGCTCGCTTGAACGTTGTATTGTACGCCCATACTGCCATATACAACTTCATGTCCCAGTCTCGTTTCTTCTCAGAGACTATTTTAGACAAGATACCCATAAGCTGCTTATTAGTACTTTTGACTTGCCCATTTCTTGCGGATTATAAGGGGTTGTTTTATTATGCTTGATTTGCCAAGCTTCAGTCAAGCTTTTAATCACCTTGTTCAAAAAATGGGTTCCACGGTTTGACACTAGTTCCCTCGGTGTACCAAAACGGCAGATAATCTGCTCTAAAAGGAAACTTGCAGTCTCTTTTGCATTGTCTTGCCTCATCACCTACGCTTCTAACCATTTTGTAAAATAATCAGTGGCTACGATAATGTACCTCTTTTGCGTAGTAGACGATGGGGTGATAGGACCCACAAAGTCAATGCCCCACTTCTCAAATGGAAGGATAGCCATGATAGGCGTAAGTGGGCCTTTCCTATTCTCTCTGATGTCATGTCTTTGACAGGTATCACATTTCTTAACATACTCAAAGGAATCTTGGAAGATGGACGGCCACCAATATCCAGCTCTTAAAGCTTTCTGTGCCGTCAACCGTCCCACAAAGTGCCCTCCATATGCAGAGTCATGACACTCTTCCAAGATGAAAGGAACCTCGTCAAGCATCACACATCGGCGATACATATCATCAACACCCTGCCGATATACTGTTCCCGCGATCAAGGAAAACTTCAAAGCCTGTTGTTTGATTTTCCTCTTTTATGATTTTGACAAACTAGCTCCAGTCTCTCCTATTGATAGATAATGCATCATAGCAGCATATCAAGATGGGATAGAAGCTATATCAATTTTAAACATTTCTTCAATGTCACTTCCTTTGACCAAAGCCTCTTTCGGCTCCCCGAAATCTACAAGGCATTTCACAATCCCCTGCAACCTCTATGGCTTACTCTTAATCTCATAATCGAACTTCTGAAAAGTGATTAACCACTTTGCCAAACGATCAGGCGGTTGTAGCTTGTTCATAAGCAATCTAAGCCCTTCCGCGTTTGTATAGAAAACTACCTTCTCATAGAGGATGTAGTGCCTGAATTTTTTAGTCCCAAAGACCATCGCAAGACACAACTTCTCCATGTAGATATAGTTGATCTCCGATATGCCCAATTTCCGACTAGCAAAAGCTATCGGATGATACCACTTTTCCTCCCAGATTTGGGCTAAACAACAGCTGATACTATGCATGGTGGCTGTTGAAAATATATAAAATACTTCACCTCTTTTAGGTGCTTTTAAAACCGGTGCTTTTACTAGCTCCTGTTTCACATCCTCAAAAGCTACCTTACAAGGATCGCTCCATTCAAATAGACAACTAAAGGATAATTAGTTCGTTAATGGCAACGCCCTTTCTGCCAAGGCATTTATAAACCTCCGATAGTACCCTATCGATGACAGAAAGCTATGAACCTCTTTTGAAGTGCGTGGTGGGATCATAGCAACTATAACCTTGATCTTTTCAGGGTCAATTGCTATCCCTACTAAACTGACCACATGGCCTAGCAACAGCTCATAAGGCACTCCAAAAACACACTTCTGTGGATTAAGAGCGATACAAAATTATCTGCAGCTTTCAAAGCACTTTCTTAAGATAATCAACATCCTTTCCTTGACAGTGGCTACCCCCAGGTCATCAATAAATACTTTCAACTCATCTGGGGAGATGTCACCAAAGGTCTTGTCTACTTTTCATCGCCATGATCCAGGTGCATTGCACAAACCAAAGGCCATCACATGGTATGCAAAAGTACCAAAGACAGTAATAAAAGTTGTTTTCAACTTGTCCTCTTTTGTAATTGCCATCTGGTTGTATCCCACAAAGCAATCCATAAACGAATATATTTCCCTACCCACTAATTGATCCAAAATCTGGTCAATAAATGGCAACGGGTAGTAATCCTTAACCGTCTGCTTATTCAGCTCTCTAAAATCTGGTTGTTTTTATTCTTTCTGATGACAACTGGTGAACACCATTTTGTGTGCTGCACAGGGAAGATTAAACCAGCTTTCCTTAACTTCTGTAACTCCTCAAATAGCCTGTCCCTCAATTCAAAAGGCATACGCCTTACTTTCTGACGCACAGGACGATTGCCTTGTTTTATAGGAATAGTATGAACAGCTAGGCTGGGAGGAATGCCTCTCAGCTCGTCAAGCAAAGATATTGCGGAATTCTTGAATCAAGGACACAAAGTCCTCCCTTTGTGCTGAACTGAGCATGGAACCTAATTTAATTGGCCACGAATCATTTGGCCTGCCATAGTCCAACTCAATCACATCCGCATCTCTTATCCTATCTTGCGGCTCTATCGACTCATTTAGAGTTATCTGATAAATAGCCTCTGTAGTGGACCCCTCTTTAGATTCATCACTGGATGATGTCTCACTACCAGATGGATCATCTGCTGTCTCTAATTCAGTAGAGGATAAAGGAGCTCTCTCACTCTGAGGAGACTCAAGGTAAGCATAGACTATGACTCGATTAGCACCTCTACCTAGAACCACTCGACCAGCGGGTATATCGACTTGACAGTCTGTTCGTAAGATCCAAGGCCTACCTAGCAAAACTCGATAGCTAGGACGTCCTACAAATTGGATCACCCTAAAGTCCAAGAAGCATTCTACACTTGCAACTGTAACATGAACTTTAGTAATGCAACCTTCTGGTTGTCTTAGACTATCATCAGCCATTCTAAGAAGGGTGGAGCTATCTTTTTGAATGCCTAGACCTAGCCTCTCCATCGACTCTGAACTCATGATATTGACGTAGGACCTAGTGTCTACGATGGCATGTTCCACTAATATTCCATCCACATAAGCTGGAACCCTAGGGCAATTCTTTTTAGCATGATCAAACCAATCTTCCCCTACTCGTGCTATGCCCAAAGGTTCTACAATATACTCAATATGCAGGATCTTATTAAATTACTTGCGTACTCCTAGAGATAATTTGATCAACTGTAGAAGGTTTACGTCTGGTTTAACTTCGCAAAGAGAACTTGCTAAATCAAAATCATGATAGGTAGCCAAAGCTCTCTTTTCTCGCCAAGCCATCCTTTCTTTTGGTCTCTCGACCGGTTTTGGTGCTTCTTTCTTAGCTCTTGCCTTCTTTCTTGGCACTTCCTTATCCTTCTTAGGATCGACTTTTTTATCAACAGGCCTTAGAGGTCCACCTTCCATGCTAGGATTTTGGACTTGCATCCCCTTATCCCCTTGCTTAGGGTTTCCCTCGATCGGTTTTTCCTTATCTTTATCACCCTCTTTAGCCTTTTGGCCTCTTGTCACGGCTCTTAGGTTAGAGGTTTCAACGTCATTGACACGTACAGCCTCGATAAGGCTGACTCCATTGCCTTGTGGCAACTCTTCTATAGTGGTCTTTCCCCTTTGCAATATTTGTCTTGGTACATCATTTTGCTGCAGGTTATTACCTTGCGCTCTATGATTAACAGGACCTGGCTGTTTACTCCCTTGTTGGAGAGAACTAATCTTACTCTAACAAGTAGCAGATAAGTGGCCCGACTTCCCACAAATATCACATTTAACATTTGGACAGCTTCTAGGGAAATGTTGTCCGCCACACCACTTACAGCCGAATCTTGAGGGTCCACCCTCTTCAGGGCATCGACTCCCTATCAGATTCTGCTGCTTCTTCAGGAAATTGACGTCAACAGCTATTTGCCGACATTGTTCGGAAATCATGTTGGTATAATGCTTTATCGTATCCTTAACTTCTCCAAGGACATTAGATGCACTCGACTCATAGCCTTGATCGTCTATCCGTCGTTCCATTGGCCTAATAATTTGATTGGGCATTGGTTGTTGACTCACAGGAACAACATTAGGGTTCAAAACTTGGCCTCCAACATTTGGTGGAGCCAACTGACTTGCCATAGGCATAGTCACATTGGGAGGAGCTGATAGCAAAGGTACATTTTGAACCATGCTTCCTCTCCCATTAGGGTTATTCATAGGCATCCCTTCACTTCCATTTGTCAATGGTAGATTACCTCTAGGTACTAAACCCGCATTAAGGTTTATTCGAGAGGAGTAGGCCGTTTGTAATCGTGCTTCTACTCCTTCTGCCCGCGTAATGGCAGTATCTATATCAACCAAAGCCACATTGCTCAATTGTACTTGAATATTGAAATTCAATCCATGCAAAAAGTATTGCAATTGGGCAGTCGGCAGGATGGGAATGTAAGTTTGTAACTTACGAAACACTTCCTTAAGCTTCTTGGCATAGGCTTTCACATTCTCATGGGGGTCTTGGCGTGTTACATTCAAGACACGCAACTAGTATTGGCCACCTCTTTTAGGGGCATATTCTCCTCGGAAAGCTGCATAAAATTGATTGATTGTGGTTCTGGTTCCAGACTCTATGCTATGATACCATACCATAGCCCTTCTTTTAGGGGCATATTCTCCTCGGAAAGCTGCATAAAATTGATTGATTGTGGTTCTGGTTCCAGACTCTATGCTATGATACCATACCATAGCCCTTCCTTTTAACGTCATATTAAAGAACATCATAAGATGTCCCTCATCTTGGATGCGATAATTAAACATTAGTCTCTAGAATTCACAAATGTGAAACTCCGCATCCTCTTCAACTAACCCATTGAAAATGGGCAAAGGAACTCCTAAAGCTGGCAAATCCGGCGTCCCTCTGCAGGAATTGCAATGGGTTGTGCGATGGCGACAATCAGATTAACAGTAGGAGCTTGAACTGATGGACTCACACCCCCACTTGAAGTGGGTTGACTTCGTGGAATAGTGGAAGAACTTGCGCTTCCCCCTACACCTAAAGGACTATGTGGAGCAGTTGGGTTATTAAGACCACTGCCTCTTATACGTATCGGGCTACTCCTTTGAGGAAAATAATGACTTACGATCTCTAACCGCTGTCTAGCCCTCTCAACACATTCTGCTTTTTGTATTTCGGCTTGACGGTCCTTGTCAAATGACATAAACCGACTTCTTTTTAGTCCCTAGAAACCCTAGATTCGAGAACCACCACTTATAGGCAGCTCCCGACAGACACACCACTGATGGGACCTAAAATGGGCCGGCACTGGCTATGGCACTAGCCGGACCTCATGCTCATGACAGACAAACACCCTCACGGCCTCGCGGACCAGGAGCGTCTATCTACTGCTAAAGGACAAAATGTCCTAAAGCCTAGTCTTTGCGTTTATAGTTTATAGTCCAACGTTTTCCTTTTTTATAAACTCCATAGGGGGAGAAACCACACACATTGGCAATGCCACGATCAGATACATGGAGGCAACCTCTCAGTAGAAACACCGCGGCCCCACTGCAGCTCTCCTACATTGCAGGGATTAGCCCCTTGATGCGCTGCTCAACATATAAAACAAACGAACATAAACTCCTCTCTTTTATATTTCTCATATTTCCAGGAGATATACCATGTGTCCTTACTTAACAATCCCTTTAGGAAACCGACCCTCTATCCTACGGCAAGGGATAACCTCACACTCTCAATCGTGGGTCAAATTCCTAAGAAAACAATTGCTATGCAATCCAGGAGATTTTCCTTTGACATCATGAACCATGCATAGTGCATAATGCGAATGGTTTAGTGCACAAACAAAAGAAAATCAGCATTGTGCATCGTGCAAAACCAATCTTTCCATGATTTCCATGCTAGTGTTTATGTACTGAAACGAGGAGAGACACTGAGTCTTACGCTCATACCGCCTTTCTCTTTATTTTAAAACAACGTCCTATAGGCATGATGCAACACATAAAATATATTTAAGACTATACTTTGACGTTCAACCTCCCCTCTCACCCTACCGTTTAATGTTTTGCAATCGTCGATAGGTGAAAGAGTCGTTTTATGTGTATTTCTTTATAAAGAAAGTGATAAATATGCATGAAAACATAGAAATGAGGGTAAACCGATGCCAACCTTGTGCTCTACCTTCATCATACATTACACAAATACACATGTAATTTTTTGGAATTTTCCTTTTACCGTTTCCTAATTTTCTTCCATTTAAAACCCATTTTCCACCATTTTTTTATATTTTTCCTCTATTTTCTTAAATAAAAATGACTAGAAATTAAGATTTATTGTGGGTTATGTCCCTTAGGTTCCTTGGCGGCAAAAATTCAGGTTTTATTGGCATTATCTCTCATATTTTCCATTTATTTTGCAAAAAATCCCATTTTTACCCCTTAAACGTGTGTTTTACGGGCTTTATGACATTAATTTCAGCCATATCACTTATGATTTTCTGGTTTTCAAAGCATAAAATGATAAAACTCATAGAAAACAACAACATAACGCATATTCAGTCCATGGGAACAATATTTCATCAACCAAATGGCATAAAAACTCATTTTTTCTTCATAAAAATTGAATTACCGCTTAGGCTCCATGTCTCGAGATCTCATTTTTGGTGCGAGACTGTAGATCAGCCCACATTCAATGTCCAACATCTTCACAATTAGCAATATTCATGTCTTCATCGATCCGGAAGCAATCCGGTCTCAACCGGACAAGCTTTCCTTCACCATTCTTCATTTTCCTCTTGCACACAAGAATAGCCCCTTAAGGGAGAGAGAGGGAGGAGAGAGAAAGACTAGAATTGGCTCTTCTCATTCAGGCCACCATTGGACGGGTGAAGACAAGCGATATGATCAGCAGAGAGAGGGAAGATCGGGGGTAATGTCGATTGGGTGGGTTACTTGTAGGCTGGAATCATGATCCATCTCCATGAAGCACAAATTTCGGCGCCTGGCTGCCACGCTTCTTCATGCCATCCCTCTTCATTCTCTCTCCACATTTTGTTGCTAAGTTTCATGTTGCATAAAATTGTTGGACTCCCAAAGGTCACTAGTCATTTGGCCCAAAGTTTGTCCACCTCTTAATATCTTGACATGTTTCTTGGCCATTTCCCCGTCCGGGCTCCGATTTGTGTGTTGTAAATTTCTGCGTGTTCGGCTTTATATCCCGCATTGAGTGGCAACTCTTGACAACCCGCACGATAGTCTAAAAAATTATCAAAAATTCACAAGTGTCGCTTGGGCGCCTTTTAAAAGTCGTATTTCACTTGGTGCTTAAAATCGTCCTAGCTAGAGCCGCCGCCTTCGACGTTGAATATTTTCCCCCTAAATTCTGGATTTTTTTGGCAATTTTTAGGCACATCCTGAGCTCAAAACTCCACTCTCAGAATGAGTTCTTCCAAACTCAATCACAATTTTGAAAGCTTTACCTCAACAAGTCATGGGCATTTGAATCCCCAAGAATTGGTGATTCAGCCCTCTTTTGCTAAGGGCAACATGGATAGTTGCTCTTTCTATCTTTGCCTACAATGTAGAGTCTTCATCTTCTTCAATTCCTTGTGTATTACACTAGCAACTTTCCCTTTTCCTCTAGCTACAGTAGACTAGTTTTTGCCATGAAAATTCCATTGGAAAAATGTATGATTAAGCTTTGAGCATTGCCTCTTGAAGAAGCCCAGCTCATTGCAATGGTAGTATCTTTGCACATCATTTTTGCATCTATTGGCACAAAAATCTTGACTACATTTGCCTTGGCCTTCTTCCTTTGGTTGGTTTGGTATTGGCCTTGGGCTCTTTCAATGAAGTTGTATGGCCCTCTATTTGGAGAACCCTATTCCCAAAATTTTCACTTCTAGGCTTTTACTGAAGCTCTTGGATAATTATCTAGCTTGGATTAATGCATTTTGAAGGTTAGACAAATGCATTCCCGTCAGGGGGGATCCAATAAAGAGTTCAATCCATGGCAAAACTTCATGTTAGGAGATATCTATGGGTGGTGCATCTTTTAGAAGTGACACAAAGTTGAAGTAACAAGCTTACAATAGCTATCATAAGGTGAAGAATTTGTTCATCTTCATGGTCTAGTAAGTTGATGGAAGGTTTATCCCACATTTAGCTTCCTTCAATTGATCTTAATAGGTGATAGCTAACCTAGAAATTCCATGGTCTTTATACCATATTTTCCACCATAGGTGGGCTTCTCCAATCAACATTAACTTGGCTATCATGGCCTCTATGGAAGTGGTAGTTTCTATAGCAACAAAGTAGTCTTCCATTGACTCAATCCATATCTCTACATCAGATTTCCATATCCTTTCCTTTGCCATATCAAACTCAAGTTATTTGATTTATTTTAGAAGGAACTTCTTCTCTTACACTTCAACAAGGCTAAGAGTAGGCATAGTATCCTAGGATTTAGAAAAAATTTACATGATCAAATTCATGTAGAGCATGTTGAATTTCATCTCCTATTTAATGTTCAAGGTACAATAGTTTAATAAGTTGGTGCTTAGGAACATGATCTTACTACAATGAGTACACAATTTTGACAAGAGAAAGAATCTTTTCATTATTGGTGGCCATGATAACACTAGGCAAGTTTATTATGTCAAATATATAAAAATATTTATGTATATCTTATAGAAAATAGACCATTTTTAAGTTTCGGATTCCAATATAGCTAAGATATTATATTTCTCATATAGAGATCTAGAGATGGTAGTCAGATACATCAATAGTATAATAGGTTGGGGATTTTCCATGGATATCTATAAGTTAGTACTTTAAGCCAAGATCAAGGAGACCTTCTACGTGATAGCGCCAACAATGACTAGAGCAACTCTGCATGACCACTCTATCAGCTCGGATCACCTTCGTCACCTCATCATAAATGTATTATCTAGACGGATCTACGGACTGCTTGTGAAAAATGTGCAAAATATGAAAGGATTCACAACCTTCAAGTTCTCCATCCACTATATTCTCTTCAAGTTAGTGAGGATGTAGAAAGATGATTAGCATCAATGTAGCAAAATTTTACATCCTAAACCCATCCTCTTTCTTGATACAGTATTGAAGGATCGTATAAGTAGTCCAAGACGCGAATAACTTCTCTTCTCCAACATAAGTCATAGAGATGCATCACTAATGTCTACATAGCTTGCAATATTCGAAAGAATTCCCAAGCTTACTCATTCTATCAAAGATTTCTTTCACATTAGCACTGAAAAAACCTTCAAAATTCTAACTTATATGATCAATTGCTTTCATATATTTCACAAGCATATCTACCTTTCTTTATGTTTTGATACCATGTCTGATGTGCATGACTAAAGACCCCTCAATGCCACAAATTTTGGTGGTCCATCAAGTGATATTTCTTATTGATACCATCCAAAACTCTTTGGAATATCACTTCGGTTCGCTTGGGTCCACCTCACATGGGGAAGATTGTGGCCATTTCCACAAGGATCAACTTGAATCTATGTCTCTACATAAACCAAGGTCACCTAATGGTCTTCTAACTTTGATCTTTGGGTGTCTGCTTTATAGAAAAAGCTTGAACCAAAGTGGACCTATAAGGCATTTGGTTTAAATAGAGTGAGAAACAAGGAGGACTATAGCACGTCAATCCCTCTACTTGTAGCCAATAGTCACACTTAAGTCCCCTAAAACAACATAAAGTTACGGTCCTACTTGAAAGGTGAGAAGGATCAAAGCTTTCACGAGAGATCTACGAAAGGAGAGAGAGAGAGAGAGAGAGAGAGAGAGAGAGAGAGAGAGAGAGAGAGAGAGAGAGAGAGAGAGGGAGAGTCACAATGTGGGAACTCCAACAGTCACAATGTGTGACTGGCCTTCCCTTTATTCATCTTTCACTAAAAGAATAAAAAATAAAGTGACGATGACAAGCATTCGCAGCTTGCAGTGTGGAGGCACGGGTATTGTTAGTGTAGTAATACACAGGTAGCTAGGTGAAGGCACCTTTACCTCCAACAACCTCCCACTTAATAGATTGCCCTATAGTGGCTTTGATTTTTCAGGTTGTAGAGGAGGTATGGATGGGAAAGCCTCACTCTTATGTGCATTTATATGTCTTTGGATATGAGGCATTCTGCCATGTGCCCAAGGACAAGCGTAACAAGCTGGATCCTAAGAGTGTTAAATGCATATTCCTTGGTTATGGAGATACAAGAGAGATGGGTTACCGCCTATGGGATCCGTAGGCATGGAAAGTCATCTATAGCCATGATGTAGTCTTCCATGAAGACAAGATGCATAGGCAATCTGAGAGAGTCATGGAGATATGCAAGGTTATATTTCAGGAGAAGCCACGAGCTCTCAAACAAGGAGTTGGACAGCATGCAACAGTAGCAAATGCTCATGGCCAAGGTGTTGGACCGAATGTTGAGCATGAAACAAAGATTACATTGCGGCGTTCTACTAGAGATGGATGCCCACCTAACAAATTTGAGCCCTCCATGCACTATGTCTTGGTTATTATAGATATAGGAGAGCCTCTCACCTATGATGAGGCTATGCGCAGGGGTGGCAGTCACTCCTAGGAAAGGGCTATGCAGTCTGAGATAGACCCCTTGCATAAGAATGATACTTGGGATTTGATTTCCTTGCCTAGTGGCAAGAAGGCTCTGCCATGCAAATGGGTGTACAAGTTGAAAAGTACCCCTGGAGACCCCAAGTCGGCTTATAAGGCAAGACTTGTTGCTAAGGGTTTTAAAAATGAGCATGGAGTTGACTTTGATGATGTTTTTTCTCCTGTGGTTAAGATAACCACCCTTCACTTGTTTTTGGCCTTAGCTGTGCAACTTGACTTGGACTTATATCAGATGGATGTCAAGACAACATTTTTACATGGAGATTTGCATGATGAGATTTACATGGAGCAACCTAATGGTTTTGTAGGGCCTGGCAGGAAGCACCTAGTGTACAGGTTAAAGAAAAGTCTTTATGGCTTGAAGCAGGCACCTAGGGAATGGTACCATAAGTTTGATGCTTTTATATAGTTACAAGGCTACAACCATAGTGAGTGCTATGGATCCGTGCTTGTACACGAAGAAAGCCCATGATGGATCTTTTCTTATTTTGGCACTCTATGTGGATGACATGCTATTAGCACGAAAAGCTCATGATGAGCTAGATGCTTTTAAGGATTATCTCAAGAAGAGCTTTGAGATGAAGAATCTGGGACATACCTTTCACATACTTGGTATGCACATTAGACGTGATAGGCATAATGGACTCCTCTACTTGTCACATAGGGAGTACATTCATAAAGTCCTTGAGCGCTTCCACATGCAAGACGTGAAGCCTATTGGATGTCAATTGCCTTCTTATGTGAAGGTATCATAGGCCGATTGTCCACAAACAGATGAGTAGAGGGTCAAGATGGCCAAGATTCCCTATGCATCCATAGTGGGCAGTCTTATGCATGCCATGATAGCCACTCATTGAGATATTACCTTTGCAGTTGGTATTGTGGCACGCTATATGGCTGCACCTGACAAGAAGCATTGAGATGTCATGAAGGGTATCATGAGGTATCTGAAGGGCACTACAGATATGTGCATATGCTATGGTAGCCAGGATACAAAAGTCTTGGGGTACACTAACTTTGATTATGTAGGACATGCAAATAGTAGGAATTCCACTTCTAGCTATGTGTTCACCTATGCTGGAGGTGATTTCTCTTGGATGTCCAGGGTGGAGAAGTGTATGGCTGTTTCCACCACTAAGATCGAGTATGTTGCAGCCGTTGAGGCTTGCAAGGAGGCCATATGTTTAGGCTGTTTAGTTCATGACCTTGTTATTGATGCTATCCCTACACTACATTCAGATTCTATGAGTGCTATTCAGCTAGCTAAGAATTTGATCTTCTATGCAAAGACAAAACACATTGAGGTGAGGTATCACTTCATACGTGGGTTCATTGAGGATAAGTCTGTTGAACTTGACTAGAATCCTGCAGATCCGCTTTGCCTTCCTTAGGAGATTGATGGGTGTGGGATGAGATGACACCTTTCCTCATCCTTTTGTACATGTATACATGTTGTATTGTCTTTTCTTTTTCTTTTTCACTACACTGACAATACCCACACTTGCACACTGCAGGCGATGGGTGCCCATCACTATCACTTTATTCTTTATTCTTTTAGTGACAAATGAATAAAGGGAAGGCCAATCACACATTGTGACTATTGGAGTTCTCACATTAAGACCTCTCTCTCTCTCTCTCTCTCTCTCTCTCTCTCTCTCTCTCTCTCCTGCCATAGATCTCACGTGCAAGCTTCGATCCTTCTCACCTTTCAACTCAATCACTCACCCACCCTCACTCTTTTTCCCCTCTCTCTCCCTCAACACACACACACACACACACACACTCAAATCTTTTATTTTTATGAGTTATTTATTCATTTTTCATGAGTACCGCGTACACACACACACACACACACGTGCGCGCGCGCGCGCACACACACAATGTTTCAATGATATGCCACTACTTATTTATGAGCTTTTTATTTAATTCACAAAAGAAGTCATCTTGATATTGTTGATATGTCACTACCTATTAACTTATTCTGACACTTCATAGTATGGTTATGCCCAATTACAATTCCTCGTAAAATAGGATTATTGGTCATGCTATTAAGAGATCATCGACATGTCATCAACATTGACATCTAGGATGCTAACCCACCTCTTAATTAGCTTATCAAGAAGAACATCAAATAACCTTGGTTTAGTTATGCTAGGTAAAAACCTAATATCATAAGGAAACAGAAAAAGAAAAAGACAAACTTGATTTAGTTGTGCTTGCTAGTGTTTAAATTTGAAGCCCATATTGGGCATCTTGACAATTTTGGATATCAAATGGCACCTAAAAATTGGGAACAATGTGTCAAAATGAAACATCGAAATAAGGGTAAAGGTTGCAAATGAAGTCTAAGCAAATGGTGTAACGCGTCACCCATATTTACATATACATAATGCGCATATGGGGTGACCATATTGGGATGCAGGACTAAGGCTTAGACTTAAAAGCCGTAATAATTACATTTTTAAGTAATTTTCATTGAGCTGTGATCCAATGCTCAACCCTTGAATTTTGAGTGATTAAATCAATCATTTATATTCTTTTGAGTACAACTCAAAAGAATGTGAACGTACTTGCTACTTTTACTAATTCATTGTTGCAAGGGTAGTAAACTTCATATGCATGATAAATGCACCATAACTCCCAAGTCTTTCCCATCACTAACATTTCCAAATGTCTTACTAACAATGGATCATCACACAGAGGAGCTAAGATCACGATTTGAAGAGGAGGCTGTGTTGTCAAGATCATGTGATGAGCTTGTAGTGACATAATCTATCCAATGACTAGCTACCTTGTAGTGATCAAGACTTGTCATCACTAAGGTTGGGTTTTTTAAAAACCTTATTCTCTAGTTATTCTACATTTGTACATCTTACTTTTTTTTTTGTCATTTGGAGTTCGATGCAAATCAAAGTTAGATTCAGTATGGATTTTGAAGTATACCTTGAATTAGGTTTTTCTATGTTGTTGGATCAAGCCTAGCTCCTTGTTCCCTTTCATCAACCAACTCTACATGACCTTACACTAGCATTTTCTTTATTTTTTGGTAAAAAGAGGGTGAACAGAGCCTACCCATTATCCATGCAGACGCAAATGATGGGGGGGATTTAGCCCCCTTTCTTTGCCTAAAAAACTAGTGATTATCCATGTCAGTCTAGCTCTGATGTCCTGATTTTTCTAGAAAAAAAGGGGTGTAGATCCTCCCCATCATCTATGTCTACACAAATGATGGGGGTGGACTCCACCCCCATTTTTAAATGGAAAAATCCATTTTTACTAGAAAAATTAGTAATTGTAACATCTTCAAGTGTGGAAGAGGGATAGTTAGCAATGGAGACAATGGGGAGGTCGCCACGAGAGGAGAAATCAATCGTAGTGGAGCATTGGGAAAGGATATTAACAGGACCAAGGATATGGGTCGATATGTAAGAGCTTGTAGGGAAACAATGCATGTAGTGTTGACATGTGGTAAAAATTACGATTTGTACCACCACATGTCAATCTTTCCTCCCCACATGTGGTAACAAGTACTCTTTATACCATCACATGTCAATCTTTCCTCCCCAATGACTAGTTCCTTTTGCCAACCTAGGGCTAGTTTCTTAGAGCAAATTTGGCTCTAAATATATTTCAAGCTCCTTGGCATATGTGGTAAATGTGCGTAGGGGTCCCACTTTCTCCTTCACTCACGCAATTACTTTTTGAGTCTTCATTTTTGCCATGCAGTATTCTATAGCAACTAGCAAATTAAACCATTGTGTGTAGTATGGTTGTATAACAAGTGGTCATGTCAATTAGTGAAATTCTCCTCAACCATGGCCGGCATTCGATTCTTAATGTACCAATGTTTCTTTTATACACTTCATATTAAATTTTTTCATGTTTGTTTATACTTCTAAAAGCATTCTAAAAACGACTTAGCGTTAAAGTAGCAACGTTTCTTTTATACACTTAATGTTATTTTCCTTCATGTTTGTTTATATTTCTAAAACATTCTCCACAAATTTTTTTTTGAGGTGATAAACGATGGTAAGTTCCGAATTGCTGTCATAAGGATAATATACACAAATTGGGAGCCATTGACATAACCCCTAGAGCCATGAAATATGCATATAACATATCTATTGTATAACTTTAAATCTATTAAGAATAATTTCGTGGGCACAATTGCGAGGCCTCGAAGACAACATGATTGCATGGGTAGATGGTAGCTCCCTATCGTGAGGATAAGCTCATAGCTCTATCAAGATTGTGGGAGAGAAGGAAAGAGTCTCACTTATAGCTTTCTTGCTTGCACAATGGGGGAATACACACACAGGTGGAGGCTGAAAATAGTTTTCCTCTTCTTAGTTGTGTAAGACAAAAAGAACTCTAGTACAAAGAAATAGAAGAACCCTATATATGGGTCTCAAACCAAACTCAACTAACTAAGGTGGCATACTAACTGAGCCACGAACTAGAGTAGATAAGGATAGCTGTCATCTAGCTATTATTCATGGGTGGTGTACCAACAGCATCTACAGCTAACAAGTCGGTGACATAAATGCACAACGGTCACCCTGGGATGTCATGAGTGGAGCTCGATATCTCAACACTCCCCCTCGAGCTCAATTCCAATTCCTGCACACCAAGCAGGTCTCTGAACTTGCGCAGCTTCTCTAGGCCCAATGCCTTCATAAATATGTCAGCTACCTGATCCTCTGTGCTGACATAAACTAGATCAATAAGACCTAGTAAAACCCTCTCCTGCACATAGTGATAATGCACCTCAATGTGCTTTGTTCTAGCATGATAGACTGGGTTATTTGCTAAGTGTATACTACTCATGTTGTCACAATAAATGACAAATAGCCCATTTGTAGGCTGATGCATATCATAAAGTAGCTTATGCAACCAAGCTACCTCACATGCAGCCATTGCTATGCCCCTGTACTTAGCCTCTGTGCTCAACAAGGCAACTGTAGGCTGTTTCTTGCTGCTCCAAGTGATTGCAGCACTCCCAAAAGAGAACACATATCCACTGGTAGATCATCTAGATCGTCTATCAAAAATACTACCAGCCCAATTAGCATCAGTGTATCCATGCAATTGTATCTGAACCCTAGTCTCATAAAATAGTCCATAATGCAATGTGAACTTCACATACTTGAGTATGCGTCTAGCCGCATCCACATGCAATTTCCTTGGAGCTTGCATAAACTGACTTACCAATCCAACAACATAGCTCAAATCTGGCCTAGTAATAGTCATATAAATCAATCTTCCTACTATGTGTCTGTACATAGTAGGGTCTTCCAGAAGCTCACCTGCATCTGTGCTCAGCTTCACATTCTGTTCCAAAGGAACTGAAATAGGCTTATAGCTTGTCATCCCATATTTGGACAGCATGTCCAATCCATACTGACTCTGCAAGAGCCGTATCCCACTTGGTGATCTAATCACCTAAATGCCCAAGAAATAACGCGACTCTCTCAAATCCTTCATCTCAAACTTCTGCTTCAATAGCATTTTCACATGAAGAATATCTTCATCACTGTCACCTGTCATAATCAAATCATCAACATAAATGACAAGTAGCATAATACATTTCTCTGCTTTTCTCACATAAAGTGAGAAATCTTCCTTGGAAATCTGAAAGCCAATAGTGACAAGATACTGTCCTATCTTGTCAGACCATGCTCTAGGTGCTTGCTTCAAGCCGTACAAGGCTTTCTTCAACCTGCAAACAAACTCAGGATGAACAACATGCACATAACCTGGTGGCTGCTCCATATAGACCTCTTCTTGCAAATCACCATGCAAGAAGGCATTCTTTACACCCATCTGATGTAAAGACCATCCCTTTGATGTAGCTATAGCAATGACTGCTCTTACGGTTGCTATCCTTGCAACCGGACTAAATGTTTCTTCATAATCAATGCCATATGTTTGTGCATACCCCTTGACTACTAATCTTTCCTTGTGTCTATTCACAGAACCATCTGCATTGTGTTTCACCTTATAAACCCACTTACAACCAATTGCATTCTTATCTTTAGGAAAAGGTACCAATTCCCATGTAGCATTTGCTTCCAAGGCATCCATTTCTTCATCCATGGCTTTCTCCCATTTTTCTTTTCCCATGGCTTGCTCAAAAGAAGTGGGTTCTGGTTCCTGTATCACTTTGGCCATATATGCATAGTAAATGGATGTAAATCCATCATATTTCAGCCTATCCACAGGATACTTAGCTCTGGTAGACCTGCGTAAAGTTGGTTCACTCCCAGGTGCTCTCAAAACATCCCTGGTCTTCCTTACTCCAGGTGTAACAATAGAAGGAATACCCAACTCATCATCAATGCTCTGTTCTGAGCCACTGGATTCACCATCCACATAAGAGTGGCCTGCATTCACATCAAACATGGGCTGATCTACCTTCTCTTTTCCTTTTCATGATACCTATATACCACTATCAACATTGCTTTGAGAAGATTCTCCTGATCTCAATCTGCCTGTCCATGGCGAAGAATGTGAACCACTGCTAGAGGACACTCCAGGTCCACTAATATCTTGTGACTGCTGCAATGAATTCTGTGCAGCATTACCATTTATGCATCTACATTATCAATCACATTTACTAGTTTATACTAGCTACTCATCTCATCAAAAACAACATCTTTGCTCACTGTAAACTTACGAGTAGAAGGGTTATAGCATATATACCCTTTTTGTTGCAGAGAATAACCAATAAAGATGCACTTCTTAGCTTTTGGATCCAACTTGGATCTCAACTCATCTGGAACATGAACATAGGCAATGCAACCAAAAATTTTCAAATGAGAAATATCTGGTTTCCTACCAGTATATCTCTCCTTTGGAGTCATGCCATGTATTGCTACAGTGGGAGTCCTGTTCATTATGTAGACTACTGTAGCAACTACCTCAGCCCAGTAAAAATCTGGCAAGTCTTTTTCATTGAGCATGGCACGAGATACCTCTCCAATATGCCTGTTTTTTCTTTTTGCAATTCCATTTTGTTGTGGGGTATGACTACATGAATATTTCTGCTTTATGCCATGCTCCTAAAAGAATCTTGTAAACTCATTTGAGAGGTACTCTCCCCCTCCATTTGACCTTAGGCATTTTATTTGCAGGCATGTTTCTTCTTCAACAATAGCTTTAAGAGTTTTGAAATGCCCAAAAACTTCACTTTTCTTTTTCATAAAATACACCCAAAATTTTCTGCTATAGTCATCAATAAAAGTGACAAAATAATGATAGCCTCTAATAGATGCACCTTTAGTAGTCCACACATCAGAGTGGATTAATTCCAATGGCTTCTTACTCTCTTGAACATGTCTAGAAAATGGTTTCCTTGCCTGTTTTCCAAATTGACAGGCTTCACATACCTTATGCATTTTTGCAACCTTGAATTTAGGCAACCTTGCAACAATATTTTGGGCTTGCATTGATTTAAGTCGATGTACATTAACGTGACCAATGTGTTTATGCCAGATATCAATATCTGCAACTACACTGGTCCCATGTGCAAACATTGCTGCACTCAAATCAGGAATGTCTGCATCCAACGTAAACATTCTATCCTTCTTCTTTCCTTTTGCTATCAAGCAACCTTTATTTTTCATATTCTCAACAAAGCATCCATGAGAATTAAATCTGACCTGCAAGCCTTGCTCAACCATTTGACCAACAGAAACCTGGTTCTTGGTGATATTCGAGACATGAAATACATCCGACATGTATTTCTTTTTCCCATCCTGCATAGACAAAGGAAAATTTCCAATCTACACAATAGGATGTATAGTATTATCACCAGTCTCCACAAATCCTGGTTTTTCCATTTTCCTTGCATCCTGCATCCATTCTGCATGACCTGTCATGTGGTTTGATGCACCTGAGTCAACATACCACACATCGTTGCTTTCTTCTGCACTTGTCACAGAATTGGTCAGTGCTGCACCATAAACAAATGCTCATTTCTATCATCACCCTGTCTACTAGAAGATGCATAATTCCCTTGTTGCAATTTTCCATTCATGATGTCATTCTACTTTTTATAGCAATCTTTAGCCATATGACCCATTTTACCACAGTAGTAGCATTCAACATTCTTGTTTGCATTTTGGCATCTTTGCCATCCACCACGACCTCTTTGACTCCCTCTGCCTCTAGAGTTACCACGTCCTCCTCCTTAGGACTGGTTTTCTTGAGTTTTCTGCATATTCTGATTTCTACCACGGCCTCCAGATCGGCCTTCTCTACCTCTGTCTCTACCTCTTCAAGCATTTGAGTAGAAGACAGATTCTTTTAAAGTTCCTCATGAAGAAGATGCACCACCATTTCTCTGCTCCTAAAAAATTAGGAGAGCAATCAACTCCTCAAAATCAAGAAATCTTTTACGGACAGAAATTGATGTTCAAAACTGTGCATAATCCTTTCCTAGACCATTCAAGGTCACAGAAACTAAATCATCATCTTCCACTAGCGACCCAATGGAAGCAAGTGCATCTACAATCTGCTTCACCTTCATGTGGTAGTCATTGATGCTCATACTTTCTCTTTGCACATTGTGCAACTCTTGCTTGAGCTACATTTTCCTGGCTTGCGTATTTGTGCTATACATTTTTGACAAAGTATCCCATGCCTCCTTTGGCGTACTTGCATCCTGAATATGCACAATCATAGAGTCTGAAATGCTTATAGATAGCCAGTACATAACTTTCCTGGCTCTCTCATGCCATCCTTTAAATGCCTGGATTTGCTGTTGATTGGGAACATCAGGAAGAACTAGTTCTTCTTCATTTCCTGCAACGAATTCCCAATATCCTTTTCCCATAAGGAAATTCGTCATTTTAAACTTCCATGCTTGGAAGTTGTTCTTATCAAGCTTTTCAGTGACAATCTGTGAAAGAGAATCAGACGCCATTACAGAACACTGCAAAAAATTCTGTCACTACAAAAAGCACAGCTTCAGCCTCACAAGGGCAAATTTGCAAAACTGACGAAAGTAGTATTTGACCACACAGTCACTTCCTAGTGACAATTTTGCATCAACAGGCAACAAGGATGATTCTGTAACTCCCAATGTCTCTACACACAGGCATGTGATGCAATTTCTATAGTAACTTTTCACTGACCTATAGAACAGTGGTCGCACAGTAAAAAACAGGGCCTTTTCCTAAGTGCGTGCGGAAAACTTTCGCCTCCAAAATAGGAACCGAAATGGCCTCGAATAAAAAAAAAGGGCAACCAAGGGCTAAAGCCCTTACCCATAGCATAAACTACCCTCTTGCTACACCGTGAAGGGTCTCTCAATCTGAGACAATGCACTGTTGCACTTTCTGGCTGTGCTACCTGCAGAGACTTGCTCCCAAACTCAAAAAATGAAAGCAACACTGGTCCTCTTACCAGAACACCGCAAACTTGGTTTGCTTTCTTGAGCTCCTTACCACGAACCAGGCTCTGATACCATGTCAAAATTTTGGGAGAGAATGAAGGAGTCTTACTTGTAGCTTTCTTGCTTGCACAATGGGGGAATACACACACAGGTGGAGGCTGAAAACAGATTTCCTCTTCTTAGTTGTATAAGCCAAAAAGAACTCTAGTACAAAGAAATAGAAGAACCCTATATATGGGTCTCAAACCAAACTCAACTAACTAAGGTGGCATACTAACTGAGCCACGAACTAGAGTAGATAAGGATAGCTGTCATCTAGCTATTATTCATGGGTGGTGTACCAACTGAATCTGCAGCTAACAAGTCGCTGACATAAATGCACAACGGTCACCTTGGCATATCATGAGTGGAGCTCGATATCTCAACAAGCTCGACATGAGAGAGAGAGAGAGAGAGAGAGAGAGAGAGAGAGAGAACGAGGACAAGGATGAGGAGGATAAGGTTTTACCTGAGACAGAGGGAGAGAACAAGGAAGAGGATAAGGTTTTACCTGAGAGAGAGGGAGAGAACAAGGAGAACAACAAGAACAAGGAGGAGTAGGAGGAGGATAAGGGTCTCATTAACTCAAGAATGTATTTATCCCTTGTGAGAGTCTTAAGACTCAACTAACTCCTTGAGTCTTCACACAAACCAATTGTTCCACCTGCCTGCACAGAATGACAACCATTGCACTTGCAAATTCCCACTTAGATTCTCGAATCACTACAAGATATAGGCCTTATACCGATGTTCAAAGTGACAAAAATGTTCATAAAGAAATTTTCCCCCGTCATCGTAAAAAGAGTTGGTATTAACGATGCCATAGAATAGTCGTTATCAACAGTGCTATCATCATCACTATTTGCATTGCTATCATCATCATATATGCGACACTGAAAGCGACCCAAATAGCGATGCTTTGTGACACACATTGCGACACTAATAGAGATATGTGTAGTAAACTTGCGATGCTAATAGTGACGGTAACTGGAAAAAAGAAAATTGTGGCAGGGTAGAACCACAAATAGCACTATGTGCTTCATTTGGGCCATATAAAGGAGCTTTAGTAATGTGTACAATGTGTTGAACAATGCGCGAGGGAGACGAGGAATGGAGGAAGAGAGAGGAGAAGAGAGACACAAGACACTGGAAGTGGAACCCCAGAAGTGCATCAAGTGAGCACACATAGTTGGAATATATAGAGGGGACCAGGGATGCTATATATAGACAAACTATATATAGCTAATACCACCGCTCAAATAAAGGTCCCTAACTATGGATGAAAAAACCCTTGGGGGCTCAAGGGAAAAACCCACAGCTCTATATAGCCCTACTGCTATATTAATATTGAAAATATATTATTACAAAGTTGAAAGGAGCTAAATCACTCCTGAATATATAAGTGCCTGTTTGTAGGCATCAAAGGAGCTACATCACTCCTGAATTACTATAGAGTGCTTGTTCATAGGCATCGAAGGAACTACATCACTCTTGAATTATTATAGATAAATAAAGGAGCTACATCAATCTTGAATTACAATAGATGAAGGAATCGAAGGAGATAAAGGGCCTTGAAATTGCTTTATCTTGAATGTGGATATAATCAGCTATGCAACATAATTTGTGACATAAAAAAATTAATAGAAAATGTTATAACAACATTAGAACACAATCACAATGTCATAAATCAACTCAGCAGCTAGAATATATGATAAAAATTTCATCAGCTCATCAGCTCGAATATACGAAATAGCAGTTGGCATACCACCAGCAAATGGAAAGAAGAATGGATGAGATGAGCATTATCAAGACGAAAACATTAGCTGCAACATCAGGTCCTTAGCTAGAATAGATAAAATATCAAGTAGAATAAACATAAGCTTGAACAGACGAATCAGTTGAAAATAGACAAACAACAGTTGGAAACAATGAAACATCAGCTAGAATAAATGAACATACTGGAAACAACAAAACATCAACTCGTATATCATAAGCTAGAATAGACAAACATTAGAATAGAAAATGAAAAGAATGAAGCATTACCTGGAACAACTCAAGAGCTAGAATAAAGAATGAAACATGGTTTGGAACAACTCAATAACGAGCTACAATAAAGAACGAAACATCAGCTAGAATAACTTAACAGCTAGAATAATAAGGAACAAAACATGAGATGGAATAACTCAACAGCTAGAATAAGGAATGAAACATCAGTTGGAACAACTCAATAGCTGGAATAATAATGAAACATCAGCTGGAACATCTCAACAGTTGGAATAAGAATGAAATGAAATATCATCCCATCAACTCGAAACATTTCTTATAAACAAAGCATGGAATAATTTCAACGCATTGGCTGTAATATAGATGAAATGATATGAAATGTAGCATGAAGAGCCAAAAATTAGCTTTTCCTTGATCCACTACTGTGGTACCTTTTCCTTGATCCACTATTGTGCCTAAGGACTATATATAACTAATACAATGCTTGTCTAAATTAAGGCAAAGTGTACTTGAATCCATAAGACTCATACATAGAATAAATACAAGATCGCGTAATGAAAATGCCTACATAAATCACATGACCAAAAAAGAAGAGCATATGTGCTATACGAATCCAAGGGCGAGCTATAGATCCTCGCCATTCGAAAGCTTGTCCTTCCACAAAGGAGCATCGAACAGACTCTACAAAAAAAGAAACAACTACACATTAGTCCACCATACAATAATGCATTTTAATTAAAATTAGTAACTACAGACAAGAAAGATGAGTGACTTATAGGGCCGCCGCGTCCATACAATCGGTCGATCAATGTAGCGAGACCATGTCTCTCAGCATATCGAGTCTCTAGACCGGTGGGATCGCGGTTTGTAATGGAGTGCTGCAAAGAAAACAAAATACAACTATCAGAAACATGATTGCAAAAAAAAAAGCAAGCAGAACAAAAGAAAAACTTCCAAAGTCCTCCAAATAAGTCATGTGGCCCCACCACTCCCAAGATGATGGACCACTCCTCTAGTCGTGCCCTTGCCGCCTCGCGCTACTATCTCCAACGTCCTTGAGAATCTGTAGCCTCCTCCTTGAGTCGGCACCAGTCATCTACATCTAGCCACTCAGGCTTTGAGGCCCCACTCTTAAGTGCCTTGCGTGTGTTTGATTGTCTGTGTGACATGTGCACACGCATGCACTCCATCATCCAACCTGTGGAAAACCTATCTACTGCGGCTGCTACTAGAGACTCCTCATGTAAGGATGCTACTATGTACCCTTGCTCCCCTCATGTATGTTCTTCCAATGATCCAAGACGTTGTGCCAAAAAACTTGGTGACACAACTCTCTCATACGACCATCACCCTCCTCCCCTCATCATTCATGATGATGGCTCCCGTCCTATCATCTACAAGGTGTCCATACCCCTCTTGGGTATGCCTAAGATGTGTCCTCTCCCACCTATGACCACGCTCCTAGGAATATCCAAGAGACCCTTGTACATCTGGTATACCTACAGGGGTAGTATCTCTTGGAGTAGCACCCATAGGGGTTCCACCTGCGGATGACTGAGCAAAATGTGGATTGATTGGAGTAGACGTCCCCACAGGTGTGACAAATCCCATAAGTGATGCAACTCCAATAGAATGACGAGACGAAAACACTGCGTCAGTACCTCCACAACAACCACTTGAGCTATGCTCTTTGAAACCTATATGAGAGCGGGGAGTAGCACATATATCCTGAGCCGACCGTGGGCTCACTACATCCATCTCTCAGTAGCATCCCCCAGAACCACTCCCTCCGTCTAGCCCAATTCTGGAGCATCGACCTCGTCTACTGGAAATTGAAGCATCAGAGCACATTGAAGTAGATCTAATAGAATGGGTTGAGGGTATCTGAGACTGCTCATGGTCCACCATATCTCTGAATTGAGCCATTTGATCTGGAGACATATATGTGAAGATCTCTTGTAGCTCCTCGTCGCTCATCCCTCAACTCATTGTACTGATCTAAATATCCACAAAGGCCACCTGCATAGACAAAACTTGATGTTAGCATAATCAATATAAATTAAGCAAATTATGGTAATATAAATCTTTAAAAAATGATCTTACTTAAAATGCATATCTTATGTACCCTTATAAGCGATTCGTCAATGAATTGAGTAGGTGGATGCTCCAAGTATGAAGTACCCTATGGTCCCATGTGAATCTCTTGACACAACTCCACATCACTAGAAGGTCGATAGACAAGTCACCACAAAAGGATGAGTCCATCTCATTCTTTTGGACTCCCGTATTTCCATCATTGTTACCCGATTCTGGCTCCTTTTTATGCTCCAAGGTTTCAGTGGCCTCCACCCCTTGCAATATTGACCTCTCTATTTGCATTCTGTCCTCATCTATGCTGGGAACATTGCTTTGATCATATACTTTCGCACTTTGGAGAGCTGAAGGTATAACATACTACCATCGAGGTTGTCGGGGTTTGGATAGAAAATTACCTGTTCAAAATCATGTACAAGAGAGGTTTAACTTTTGTGACATATACCATGTTGTAATAAAATTAAAAAAAATATGAGTTCATGCACCTGTTCACAATGGGACGGCAATACAAACGTGTCGCACAAATCCTTCCATCTTTTTTTGGAATCTTTTTCGAGAAATCCAGATGAACCTCATTGAACTGTTTCTCCAGCTCCTTCAAGTACCACTTTGAACCACTGTACATTGAATAGGATCATGGAGAACTATGGTAATCCACTGTGATAATTTTTTCCAAGTTCCCAAAATACTTCATCTCATCTATAACGGTGTTTGGATCCATTGCTTGTCATCGGTTCTCTTGCTCGAACTTCTCCATGATACCACAATCTATTGTGGAGCACATTTTGTCAATATGCTACACGTGGAAATGCTGTCCGCATGACCATGCCGCACTATATATTTTGTACTGTACATTAAAACAGTCAATTAATTATCACATATAAAATGTAGATACGAAAAAACCTAAACACATTGTCACCTTTGGACTACATCCCCTCGAGAATTTCCACTCCTCAGTTGAGACCTTTGCCCCTTCGTGAGACGCTAGGATTAAAGCTCCATGCAACCATCGCGTTGACATAAACCATGGCATCTCCTCCATGCCCTTTGGATATCGAATCGGTCGATGGCGCATACTACATTGAAAATCGTATCGCGCTTCTTCCCGATCTTTCCTAGCTTGCTCGTACCTAGCGAGCCACATCTCCACGAAGGCATGGTGCAACATAAAAAAGCGATTCACTTTCTCCTCCATTGCAATATCCATTATTTTTTCTACCCCATTTCTAACCACCACATCTCCAATCAGTCTATCATCGTCCTTTAGAGACCAAAGCATACTATTGTTTGAATCCACTGTTGGTAGCCACTGTGAAATATGCACTAATGCCTCAGATACCAACCAACCTTTGACCATGCTACCTTCTAGCTGAGCTTGTTGTTGCACAATGCCTTTCAGGGTTTTCATGAAGCACTCCAAGAAGAACATCCATCGTGTATGGAAAAGTCCAACAATCTCCACTTCATCTACAAGATGCACAAGAAGGTGGATTTGTATCGTGAGCATGCTGGTGAGCAGGTATTTCTCAAAGAGACAGACCATCTCCATTGCTCTCTGCCTTGCGAATTGAATAGAGAATGCCTTGATCTCCTTCTATGACATCCATTACACTAAATTTGACAACGTGTAAATCGCCACACGTATTTATGGAGTAAGGCATCCTGCAATCACGATCAGTAGTACAAACTGCCACAAATGAAGAAGCATTACTAATAATGACTACACTCCAAATAGCAAAATAGAGAGGCCACTTACAATCCATTCATAGTACAAATCTGACATATCTTATGTCAATCATGGGATTTTAGCCCTGATAATTGGTCATTTTTAGAAAATGCGGACCTGAGAGAACGCATCATATCCATCAAAATGCAGATAGACTTGATAATTTACTTCATAATGTGCTCTTATTTAGTAGAAAAAACCCAAGCAGCATGAGCTAGCTGCAAGTGACCATCAGTACTCAACTGCAGCCAAAGTGCCTCCATCTTGCCTACCTCCTTCAAATCCATTCATGCCCCTACAATGTCTCTATTTCCTGTGATGTGATCCCATAGTAAGCTGCTCATATTCTTGAAAATATTCATGGGATCCAACAAATGGTTAATTTGTAAGTGGGTCCAATATGGCAACTCGTAGAAAATTGAGAACCATTGCATTCTGGTTTGATGTGACTCCATGTGGACCGTTTTCAACTCGTACCAACTTTGGGAGTTCATACGTACTGGAGGTCGTCCAAGAAAACCTTCCCTCAGTTCATGACCCTGCAGCAAGAAAGCGATGTATCCTTGTTATACCATCATCTTCATGGTTCATGACCTTTGGGAGTCTAATTGTGGCCCACACAATGGACATGCATGATAACCAGAGGTAACCAAACCTATCCCAATACCTCTATCCAGTGAATACAAACTTGAACATGCTATGATAGATATTACCAACAAGAACGGAAGCCTACTTACTGTTGGGGGTAAAGGCGCCTCCGCCGTGCCGCCCCGTGTATTACTACACTGACAGTACCCGCCACTGCACACTGCAGGTGGCGGGCGCCGGTCACGTCACTTTATTCTTTATTCTTTTAGTGACAGTTTGAATAAAGGAAGGCCCGGTCACACATTGTGACTGTTGGAGTTCCCATTTCTTGTCTCTCTCTTTCTTGCTCTTGCTCTCCCGCCATAGCTCGCGTGCAAGTTTCGATCCTTCTCACCTTTCAACTGGTATCAGAGCTTGGCATTCTCTTGCTCGAGCTCGACTCGGTGCTTCCCGAGCTTCGCATCGACTCGCTTCACGCATTGGGTCTCCATCCTGGCAGCCATAGCCGACCTCTTGAGCTCCCGACTCTTCCCGGCTTCCCGAGCTCCATCCTGGCCTTCTTGAGCTTCATCAGGGCCTTGCCCTTGAGGTATTGCTTCAGCATTTGCAGGCATTTGAGTGTATTCTCAGATTGAAACAGGGCAGGAACAAAGGGCAGCCACTCTTCTTGAGCTCCATAGCTCATATCTTCCCTCCCCTTTGCATTGGGCCTTCATGGCTTGGTATGTGCCTACCTTGGGCCATCATTGAGCCCCCCATTACCCCCTTTTCAGCCCATGTGGAGCAACAGCAAGTTCAGCACCAACAGGGCAGATTGCATCATTTTTTCCAGGCTGTGAGCACTCATCTACTTCAGCTCCACACTTGGCCATTGCTTCTTGCTCTCTACCTTGATCAAGAGGGCTATAGACTTCATGTTTGATGTCATTCAAGCTTTGGGTATTGGTCTTGATCTTTCGGGGCTGATTTCTTCAGATTTGGGACTGTCATAAACTGTCATAACAGGCTGAAAACAGGGCAGCACCATTGGCATTAGCATTTGTTGCTTATACTCCATTCCGGTTGTGCTATTTGATGCCCGTATGCGGTCTACATGATGCCTAGTGCCTTGGGAATGTATGCACATGATTATGCCATGATTTTGGCTTTAAATATTGGCTGATTTGGGACTGTTATTTACTATTATACAGTGCTGGAAACAGGGCAGCCACACTTGGCATTGGCATTTAATGCTTATACTCTACTCCGGTTACCTTGTTTGATGCCCGTATGCGGTCTACTTCCTACCCGGATGTATTGGGGATGTATGCATTTGGTTTGACCATGATTTTGGCTTGAATTTGGGGCTGAAATCTACTGTTTAGAACAGTAAATACATGCTGGAATAACAGTGGGCTGAAGGTACTTTACATGCTTTGGCACTTACCTACCGATACCGGATGTATGCTTTGAGCTTTGGCATGATATCTCTGACATTTGGGGACGACTTGGAGCATATGTATGAGATTATGGGATGCTTTTGAGCTTCGCATTAGCTCCGTCTTCACTGGCATTTGGACCGACTCGGCATGCTCGTGGACCGCCTATGCCTCATGTCTCTGCTTGACAGTTAGGCTTTTGCATTACATGCTTTGGTTCGTGACATATGCTATTTGGTTCGTGTATGCCATACCGACATTTGGAGCTTGGATTTGGATGTATTTGAGCATTCCCGGCTTACTTGATCACTGATCTTGGTTGCTATTTGGATGTCATTGAGTTGACCGAGAGCTTATTTGGGCTTATGTATTGCTTCATGGTTAATACGACCGGTGCTTCATGTATGTCATGCTCTCTCGGATGCGCTTGATGCATTGATAGGGTCACTTATCACTGGTGCTTTCTCTTGGGTTGTTTGAGCTTCTGAGCTCGCTTTGTATGCCTTTTGTGCCAGTGGGAGCATTTTACATGCTTTCTTGACCTTTGACAGTTGCATGCTATTGGAGCACTTACATGTATTTGAAGCAGTTTATGTCTTGAGCAGCTACATACACATTGAGACTTTGGGATCATACTCCGATCTTTATGGATATGCATTGATGTACTCTTGGTTCACAGGATGCTTATGAGCTGAGTCTCATATTTGGATCTTTCTCTTTGAGCAGATACCTATTTGTGTCAGGTTTTGGCAGTTACAGGAACACTTTGCCTATAGTGTCTGGGGGTGTGCCTTTCACTGGCAGATGTTATTTTGACATGCTTGGTGTTGAGCTCATGTTCTTTTCACTGTCATTGGCCTTGCTTATGTCCGTTTCATGCCGGCTTTGGACCTAGCATTGTTTGCTTGACATTGGATCCTATTTTGGGACAGTTTGCTCTCTAGACTGCATACCTGCAATTTATTACAGCAAGCAGTTATTGGTGGACTGAGGTGTACTTTTCATGTTGAAATATCCTGATTTGGTGTACCGCACCTAGTACTAAGTGGGCAGCAACTTTTGGCACACTTTGCTCACCCTTTGGACCCCGTTTTGGTCATTTTTGGGCAGTTTCTGCAGTAAAACAGCAAGCAGTTTTGGACTGTTTGGGCATTTCCAGCCTGCATAATGGCGTCATCTTCGCATGATAGTGCCATCTTTAACATTAGAAAGTTGGATGGTACCAACTACTCTTACTGGAAGAGTCAAATATGGCAGGTTTTGGTGCAGAAATCTCAGATTAAGCCACTTCGGTTGAGTGGGGAGCAGCCTGAAACTATGGACATTGACGACTGGCTTGAACTTGATGAGCTATGCAAGTCCACGATTGTATTGTCTCTCACTGAATAGGTACATTATAATGTATTTGAGGAAGCACAGAGTGCATGGGATCTATGGAATAAGATCAAGAATCTTTATGATAAGAAAAGTCCGGCGAGTCAGATGTACTGGTTGAAGCAGCTTATGGATCTGCGCATGAAGGATAATGCGACTATGTCTGCTCACTTGAGCCAGTTCCATGCTATACTGAAGAACCTGACTTCGCAGGATATCACCTTTGGAGAGGAAGTAACTCCTCTTTTCTTGCTTGGAACTCTGAATGAGTCATGGGATGTATTCCGCACTGCTCTTTGTGCCTCTAGTGCTACTCTAAAATTGGCAGATGTTGAGAGTGCTCTTCTTCAGGAAGAGGTGAATCGCAAAAACTTGGATGCCTTTCGTGGTAGTCATGCTTTGACAGTTAGAGGCAGGAATGACAGGTATGACCGTGGTAATGGCCGAGGCCGTGACTCGCAGAAGGGTCGGTCTAAATCTCGTGGTGGCAAGTCACGTAGTAAGTCGCGTGGACGCAATGCAAATGTCACTTGTCATCATTGTGGGAAAAAGGGCCATATTAGACCACAGTGTCATGAGTTGCGCAATGAGAAGCGCAAGGATAAGGGGAAAGATAAAGTGCAGGAGAAGTCCTCTGATCGCAGCATAGTACCTGCGAAGTCCAACGTCAAGATTGAGGAAATTAATGTCACGCAGACTGAAGAGTCCGATGGTGGTGATGAGTTTATACTTGCAGCTAGTTCTTCTGATGCTTCACACTTGACTGAGACACCTAGTATGTATGCACAGTGCTGGTTATTGGATTCAGGTGCGTCCTTCCATGTGATGCCTTACCATGAGTGGTTTCACTCTTACCGTACTGTATCTGGATCAGTCAAACTTGGAGATGACAGGTCTCTTGATATTGTGGGCTGTGGAGATATTCAGTTGCATTTTTCCACTGGCAGTTCCTTTTTGCTCAGGGATGTACGTCATGTACCTGCGCTTACGCGTAGTCTTATGTCTGCAGGACAGTTGGATGATGCAGGATTTCATGTCTGTTTTGGGGATTCTACCTGGAAGATTACCAAAGGCAGACTTGTGCTTGCTAGAGGCGCCAAGGCTGGCAGCCTCTATCCTCTTGTTGTATCTGGGTCTTCTGTAGACCATGTTTTGGCAGTGGGCTCTATCCCACATGTATCACTTTGGCATGCCCGTTTGGGGCATATGTCTTTGAAAGGAATGAAAATGTTATCTGGTTTGCAGTATCTTCCGCCTTTGGATTATGCATGTTTTGACTCGTGTGATCATTGTCTTTATGGTAAGCAGAATAGGTCTACGCATAAGAAATCGGGTAGGCCACGCATGAGTGAGCCCTTGGCATTGGTGCATTCCGATGTTTGTGGGCCTATGCCTTGCATGTCTATGGGTGGCGCGAAGTACTTCGTTACCTTCATTGATGATTTTTCTAGGAAAGTGTGGGCTTATCCCATAAAGCAGAAGTCCGATGTCTTGGCAGTTTTTCAGAGATGGCTTGCTCTTGTTGAGAACCAGACTGGGTATAGGCTGAAATGCCTTAGGACAGATAATGGGGGAGAATATGTCTCGCATGCTTTTGAGCAGTTTTGTGATGAAAGGGGTATTAAGCGTCAGTTGACCGCCCCTTACACCCCACCCCAGAATGGTTTGGCTGAGCGCATGAACAGGACTATTCAGGAGCGTGTGCGCTCTATGCTTAGCCATGCAGGCCTACCCCCGAGTTTTTGGGCTGAGGCAGTTAGTACGTCAGTGCATGTCATAAACCGATCGCCTTCCAGTGGATTGGATTTCCAGGTTGCAGAGGAAGTTTGGGCTGGTAAGCCACCCTCTTATGCGCATCTCCGTGTCTTTGGATGTGAGGCATTCTGCCATGTGCCCAAGGACAAGAGGAGTAAATTGGATCCAAAGAGCATTAAATGCATATTCCTTGGCTATGGTGAGTCAGGAGAGATGGGCTATCGCCTATGGGATCCGCAGGCGCGGAAAATAGTACACAGCCATGATGTCGTCTTCCATGAAGACAAGATGCACAGGCAGCCTGAGAAGGTGGTTGAGATCCGCAGAGTGATCTTTCAGGAGGAGCCTAAAGCTCCAGCACAGCCAGTAGTACAGCCTGCAGCAGTTCCTCCACAGGGCCAGGATGTTGGACAGGTAGTTAGACATGCAGCAGAGCCTGCGGTGAGACGGTCTACTAGAGATAGACGTCCACCTGACAAATTTCAGCCCTCTATGCATTATGTTTTGGTTACAGATGCAGGAGAGCCTTTCACTTATGATGAGGCTATGCGCAGGGGTGACAGTCACTCCTGGGAGAGGGCTATGCAGTCTGAGATAGACTCCCTGCATAAGAATGAGACTTGGGATTTGGTTGCCTTGCCTAAGGGCAAGAAGGCTTTGCCATGCAAGTGGGTGTACAAGCTGAAAAGTACCCCTGGACACCCCAAGCCGGCATACAAGGCTAGATTGGTAGCAAAGGGTTTTAAGCAGGAACATGGTGTGGACTTTGATGAGGTCTTCTCTCCTGTGGTTAAGATGACCACCCTGCGCTTAGTCTTGGCTTTGGTTGCACAGCTTGACTTAGATCTATATCAGATGGATGTCAAGACGGCTTTTCTACATGGGGACTTGCATGATGAGATCTATATGGATCAGCCTAAGGGCTTTGCAGAACCTGGCAGGGAGCACCTAGTGTGAAAGTTGAAGAAGAGCTTGTATGGCTTGAAGCAGGCACCTAGGGAATGGTATCATAAGTTTGATGCCTTTATGCAGTCACAGGGCTACAGCAGGAGTGCTATGGATCCGTGTCTTTACACGAAGAAAGCCTGTGATGGCAGTTTGCTTATCTTGGTACTCTATGTTGATGATATGCTGATAGTAGGGAAAGCTCATGATGAGCTAGATGCTCTTAAATCTCAGCTAAAGAAGAGCTTTGAGATGAAGGATTTGGGACAGGCCTCACATATACTTGGGATGCACATTAAGCGCGATAGGCATCAGGGACTTTTGTATCTCTCACAGCGGGAGTACATTCATAAAGTCCTTGAGCGCTTCCGCATGCAGGACGTAAAGCCTATTGGCTGTCCATTACCTTCTTATGTGAAGGTATCACAGGCCGATTGTCCGCAGACAGATGAGCAGAGGGCCGAGATGGCCAAGATCCCTTATGCATCAGCCGTGGGCAGTTTGATGTATGCCATGATAGCCACTCGTCCAGATATTGCACATGCAGTTGGTGTTGTGGCACGCTATATGGCTACACCTGGCAGCAGAGATTGGGATGCCGTGAAGGGTATCATGAGGTACCTGAAGGGCACAGCAGATATGTGTATTTGCTATGGCAGCCAGGATACAGGGGTCGTGGGGTACACTGACTCCGATTATGCAGGACATGCAGATAGTAGGAAGTCCACTTCTGGCTATGTATTCACCTATGCTGGAGGGGCTATCTCTTGGATGTCCAGGGTTCAGAAGTGTACGGCTTTGTCTACCACTGAGGCCGAGTATGTTGCAGCCACTGAGGCTTGCAAGGAGGCCATATGGTTAGGCTGTCTAGTTGCTGACCTTGGGATTGATGCTACACCTACACTGCATTCGGATTCTATGAGTGCCATTCAGTTGGCTAAGAATCCGGTCTTCCATGCGAAGACGAAACACATTGAGGTGAGGTATCACTTCATACGTGGTGTCGTGGAGGACAGGTCTGTTGACCTTGTCAAGATCTCCACTGACGAGAATCCTGCAGATTTGCTCACGAAGAGCCTCACTACTGAGCGCTTTGCCTTCCTCAGGAGGTTGATGGGCGTTGGATGAGATGTCACCTTTCCTCACCTATGTACATTTGTACTGTCTTTTCTTTTTCTTTTCTCTCTCACTAGGGCAGATTCGCCTTTAAGTGGGAGGTTGTTGGGGGTAAAGGCGCCTTCGCCGTGCCGCCCCGTGTATTACTACACTGACAGTACCCGCCACTGCACACTGCAGGTGGCCGGCGCCCGTCACGTCACTTTATTCTTTATTCTTTTAGTGACAGTTTGAATAAAGGAAGGCCCGGTCACACATTGTGACTGTTGGAGTTCCCATTTCTTGTCTCTCTCTTTCTTGCTCTTGCTCTCCCGCCATAGCTCGCGTGCAAGTTTCGATCCTTCTCACCTTTCACTTACCTGAGCACTCCACGAATCCCGAAAAGTCATGCATGGTTCACATGAGAATGGCTCGAATATTGGTGGACTGTCGACCATCGCGCTTGCTCATATTTTTCGCAGTGAACCCCTCCTTTCTCAAAATCTTAAGCTCATCGACTAATGGACAAAGATATACATCTATATTTTTGACTTTGTAGCGGCTGGGAATGAGCAAGCTAAGGACGAGGTGTCCTTTCTTCGTAGAAATCCATGGAGGGATGTTGAAGTTGACAAGGACTACATGCCACATACTATAAGAAGTTGAGCGTAGACTGAATGGGTTCATATCATCCATAGGAAGACCGAGCCGAAGATTCCTTGACTCTTGGTGGAAATGTAGAGTCAATGTGGCTCCATGCGTGTAAATCTGCCGATATTTGTTGAACTTCATCTGTGGATCTATTCTGCGCATACTAAGTTGTCAAGCTCGCTATGTCGGACATAGGAAACATGTTATTTATGCGGAGAATAAGTGAAAAGTGTCTAAGAAATTTTTGAGGGATGGTTTGCCCTTGCAAGACTTGTCTATACATGTAAGCACCACACTTTGAACATGTCTCCATAGTCTCGTATTCTCCTCAAAATAGTATGCAATCGTTGATACATTCATGGATGCTATCATAGTCCATGCCAAGCTTTCGTAAAACATGTCGTGCATCATCATCACGAGACTCAGGCATGGTATTTGCAAGTGATAATATATGATACTTCAATAACCTTTAAGAAAATCATAAAACACCTTGAAAAATAACAATTGAATTTATGATAGTGCCAAAAAGAAATCAACAAAGCGTACGTACAAGGTACCTGAACAACTCGGTCATACTCGCATCGGTCCACCCGTATTTTTCTTGCACACTTTAGGAGTGCAAGCAGTGTCTTCAGGAAAGATAATCGACACCCATCATATAATTGTATGGATGCTTCCTCTCTAAGCGGATTAGATGTCTCGACATCCATAGGCAGAAATGCATCGATCATTGCTTCCATCTCAGGCTCCAAGATTGTAGGAAAGTCTGGAAGGCTGCTTGTCTCCTCTGGTATTGACGGTATAGACTGGGTAATACTTTCCAAGTGGTAGATTGTCTTAGGCACTTCATCCATCTCATACCCACAAACTCTTCTAACTGGCCACAAAGGGTGCACTCCTTCTTGGGATGAGACGTCACCTCCCTATAATAAAATTTTCCGGCAACATCCAATGTTTTTGTATATGATATTCAATTAGTTTGTGAATACAATGCATGATTGATATACACTTTTCTTAGTGTTTGCTCAAAATTTGAGATCTCCTGATCAATGATCTCTAATTGAAAATCACCAATGTGTCGTAAGTGTTCTATAGAC
Source organism: Lygodium microphyllum (assembly GCF_053477565.2). Lineage (NCBI taxonomy): Eukaryota > Viridiplantae > Streptophyta > Polypodiopsida > Schizaeales > Lygodiaceae > Lygodium > Lygodium microphyllum. The sequence continues at coordinate 109,215,178 of NC_141148.1, forward strand.
AATCGACGTTTTCATCTAATTACTAGCTTACATTGAGAGCAAGGACATGGGACATGCTAATTAGTATACATCTTGCGATCTTAAACATCACGACCTTCATCGTTTTCCATTTGGTCTACGTTACGACAAACAATTTGTTTTTGTTATCATTCTTTTTTTCTTTCTTAAATTGTTTGAGAAGGGATTTCTTCTCTTGTAACTCAACAAAATCAACATATGTAAAGTCTCCACCCAGCCTATAGTATGTAAAGTCTAATATACTATACATGGAGACGAGGAAGTAGCTACCCTATGTCGAAGTGTTTCCCATCCCATGGTATTGCACTGGACCTCGCTACCTTTTTTCCTTTGTGAACACCTTTAACAAAACCTCTCTCTCTCTCTCTCTACTACTACCACTACTACCACTACTATTACTAGTACTCCCTTTCCAAAGCATCGAACACACCCAAGATGCATCCTAAACAAGACCTTTCTCTCTCTCTCTACTACTACTACTACTACTACTACCACCACCACCACCACCACCACCACCACCACCACCACCACCACTACTACTACTACTAGTCGCCTTCTCGAACACACCAAAGGTGTACCTTTAGCAAAACCTCTCTCTCTCTCTCTCTCTCTCTATATATATATATATATATCTCTCTGTGTACTACTAACACCACCACCACCACTGCTATTACCAACACCACTACTACTACTACCACCACCACCACTACCACTATTACTGCTACTACAAACAATGAAAGAAAAAGTTAAAAAACAATATCTTACCCTCTCTTTTTTTTGTATCCATTCATTCTCATCTCTCCCTCCGTTTCTCTCTCTTTCTCTCTTTCTTTATTATGTTTCATGTTTACTCCCTCTCTCTCTTGTTTCTTCTTTCCTCTTCTCTCTTCCTCTCCCTCTCTCATTTTCTCTCTTGTTTCTTCTTTCCTCTTCTCTCTTCCTCTCCCTCTCTCATTTCCTTTAACAAAACATCTCTCTCTCTCTCTCTCTCTACTACTACTACTACTACTACTACTACTACTACTACTACTACTACTACCACCACCACCACCACCACCACCACCACCACCACCACCACCACCACCACCACCACCACCACCACCACCACCACCACCACCACCACCACCAAGAAAAGAAGAAATTAAAGAACTACTACTACTATTACTACTACTGCAAATAAAAAAAGAAGAAATTAAAGAACAGGACTACTACTATTACTACTACTACTACCAAGAAAAGAAGAAATTAAAGAACTACTACTACTATTACTACTACTGCAAATAAAAAAAGAAGAAATTAAAGAACAGGATCTTACCCTTTCTTTGTCTTTTATCCATTCATTCTCCTATTTCCCTCCCTCTCTCTCTTTGTCTCTTTCTTTTTTATGTTTCATTTTTTCCCTCTCTCTCTCATTCCTTCTTTATTTTTCTCTCTTCCTCTCCCTCTCTCATTTCCTCTCTTTCTCTCTTAGTACACATCATTTTTAACAAAAACAAGCAAAAAAAGGGAGAAAAAAAAAACAAACCAAGAGGAAACAATGCACTCACCGCAAAGGCCTGATGATGAATTCAACAGCTCCTCTTTGCGACGGTGGCTCCTTTGTTGAGATATCAAGATCCACTCGTGATATGCCAGGGTGACCTTTGTGCATTTATGTCACTGACTTGTTAGCTGCAGATGCAGTTGGTACACCGCCCATGAATAATAGCTAGATGACAGCTATCCTTATCTACTCTAGTTCGTGGCTCAGTTAGTATGCCACCTTAGTTAGTTGAGTTTGGTTTGAGACCCATATGTAGGGTTCTTCTATTTCTTTGTACAAGAGTTCTTTTGGCTTACACAACTAAGAAGAGGAAAACTGTTTTCAGCCACCACCTGTGTGTGTATTCCCCCATTGTGCAAGTAAGAAAGCTACAAGTGAGACTCCCTCCTTCTCTCCCACAATCTTGACATGGTATCAGAGCCTGGTTCGTGGTAAGGAGCTCAAGAAAGAAAACCAAGTTCACAGTGTTCTGGTAAGAGGACCAATGTTGCTTTCATTTTTCGAGTTTGGGAGCAAGTCTCTGTAGGTAGCACAGCCGGAAAGTGTAAGAGTGCATTGTCTTAGATTGAGATGCCCTTCACGGTGTAGTAAGTGGGCAGTATATGCTGCGGGAAAGGGCTTTAGCCCTTGGTTGCCCTTTTTTGATTCAAAGCCATTTCGGGGCCTGTTTTGGAGACAAAAGTTTTCTGTACGCACTTAGGAAAAGGCCGTGTTTTTTGCTGTGCAACCACTATTCTACATGTTGGTGAAAAGTTACCATAGAAATTGTATCGTATGCCTGTGCACACAGACATTGGGAGTTATAGAATCATCCTTGTTGCTTATTGATGCAAAATCGTCACTAGGAAGTGATTGTGTGGTCAAATACAACTTTCGTCAGTTTTGCAGATTTGCTCTTATGAGGCTGAAATTGTGTTTTTTGCAGTGACAGAATTTTTTGCAGTGTTCTTTAATGGCGTCTGATTCTCTTTCACAGATTGTCACTGAAAAGCTTGACAAGAACAACTTCCAAGCATGGAAGTTTAGAATGACGAAGATGGATTTACATCCATTCACTATGCCTATATGGTCAAAGTGATACAGGAACCAGAACCCACTTCTTTATTGGTTACTCTTTGCACATCAGAAAGGCTATAGATGCTATAACCCTTCTACTCGTAAGTTTACAGTGAGCAGAGATGTTTTTTTTAATGAGATGAGTAGCTGCTATAAACCAGTAAATGTGATTGATGATGTAGATGCACAAAATGGTAATGCTGCACAGAATTCACAACAGCAGTCACAAAATATTAGTGGACCTGGAGTGTCCTATAGCAGGTTCACATTCTTCGCCATAGACAGGCAGATTGAGATCAGGAGAATCTCCTCAAAGCAATGCAGATAGTGGTATGCAGGTTTCACGAAAAGGAAAAGATTTGATGTGAATGCAGGTCACTCTTATGTGGATGGTGAATCCAGTGGCTCAGAATAGAGCATTGATGATGAGTTGGGTATTCCTTCTATTGTTACACCTGGAGTAAGGAAGACCAGGGATGTTTTGAGAGCACCTGGGAGTGAACCTACTTGGTACAGGTCTACCAGAGCTAGGTATCCTGTGGATAGGCTGAAATATGATGGATTTACAGCCATTCACTATGCCTGTATGGTCAAAGTGATACGGGAACCAGAACTCACTTCTTTTGAGCAAGCCATGGGAAAAGAAAAATGGGAGAAAGCCATGGATGAAGAAATGGATGCCTTGGAAGCAAATGCTACATGGGAATTGGTACCTTTGCCTAAAGTTAGGAATGCAATTGGTTGTAAGTGGGTTTATAAGGTGAAGCACAATGCACATGGTTTTGTAAACAGATACAAGGCAAGATTAGTAGTCAAGGGGTATGCATAAACATATGGCATTGATTATGAAGAAACATTCAGTCCGGTTGCAAGGATGGCAACCGTAAGAGCAGTCATTGCTATGGTTACATCAAAGGGATGGTCTTTACATCAAATGGATGTAAAGAATGCCTTCTTGCATGGTGATTTGCAAGAAGAGGTCTATATGGAGCAGCCACCAGGTTATGTGTATGCTATTCATCCCGAGTTTGTTTGCAGGTTGAAGAAAGCCTTGTATGGCTTGAAGCAAGCACTTAGAGCATGGTCTGATAAGATAGGAGAGTATCTTGTCACTATTGGCTTTCAGATTTCCAAGGCAGATTTCTCACTTTATGTAAGAAAAACAGAGAAAGATATTATGCTACTTGTCATTTATGTTGATGATTTGATTATGACAGGTGATAGTGATGAAGATATCCTTCATGTGAAAATGCTATTGAAGCAGAAGTTTGAGATGAAGGATTTGGGAGAGCTGTGTTATTTCTTGGGCATTGAGGTGATTAGATCACCAAGTGGGATACAGCTCTTGCAGAGACAGTATGGATTGGACATGCTGTCCAAATATGGGATGACAGACTGTAAGCCTATTTTAGTTTCTTTGGAATAGAATGTGAAGCTGAGCGTAGATGCAGGTTAGCTTCTAGAAGATCCTACTATGTAAAGACACACAGTAGGAAGTTTGATTTATATGAGTATTACCAGGCTAGATTTGAGCTATGTTGTTGGATTGGTAAGTCAGTTTATGCAGGCTCCAAGGAAACTACATTTGGATGCGGCTAGACGCATACACAAGTATGTGAAGTCCACATTGCAGTATGGACTATTTTATGAGACTGGGGTTCAGATACAGTTGCATGGATACACTGATGCTGATTGGGCTGGTAGTATTTTTTATAGACGATCTACCAATGGATATGTGTTCTTTTTTGGGAGTGCTGCAGTCACTTGGAGCAGCAAGAAACAACCTATAGTTACCTTATCAATCACAGAGGCTGAGTATAAGGGCGTAGCAATGGCTGCATGTGAGGTAGCTTGGTTGCATAAGCTACTTTATGATATGCATCAGCCTACAGATGGGCCAGTTGTCATTTATTGTGACAACATGAGTAGTATACACTTGGCCAATAACCCATTCTATCATGCTAGAACAAAGCACATTGAGGTGCATTATCACTATGTGCGGGAGAGGGTTTTACTAGGTCTTATTGATCTAGTTTATGTCAACACAGAGGATCAGGTAGCTGACATATTCACGAAGGCATTGGGCGCAAAGAAGCTACGCAAGTTCAGAGACCTGCTTGGTGTGTAGGAATTGGGATTGAGCTCGAGGGGGAGTGTTGAGATATCAAGCTCCACTTGTGATACGCCAGGGTGACCGTTGTGCATTTATGTCACCGACTTCTTAGCTGCAGATGCAGTTGGTACACGGCCCATGAATAATAGCTAGATGACAGCTATCCTTATCTACTCTAGTTTGTGGCTCAGTTAGTATGCCACCTTAGTTAGTTGAGTTTGGTTTGAGACCCATATATAGGATTCTTCTATTTCTCTGTACAAGAGTTCTTTTGGCTTACACAACTAAGAAGAGGAAAACTGTTTTCAGCCACCACTTGTGTGTGTATTCCCCCATTGTGCAAGTGAGAAAGCTACAAGTTAGACTCCTTCCTTCTCTCCTACAATCTTGACATCCTCTTCCCCCTTCGTGCATTTCCTCATTTTCTTCGCAAACAGTGGGGGCGGCGGTGAGATGCTCTCCTTCTCCCTCTTTCTCTCTTTCTCTCCCTTTCCCTCTCAAACGCAAGATGCATTTTTCTCCCTCTTTCGCTCTTTCGCGCAAAATGCCACGCTCGGGTTTGAGCCCGCTTTTTTTCACCTGAGCACCATCGCTATTTGCATTGCAAATAGCGATGCCGCTAATTTGCATGTGAAATGGCCATCACTATACTCCTATATCCTTGTAGTGAATGTGGAAGTTGAAGCTAATATTAGCTTAGGTTATACTCACACTCCACATTTAGTAATCATAATTAGCAACCACACTCCACCTATAGAGAGTCAATTTGTAACCATGGTAGTGCATTGTCCACCATTGTCATAATAGAGCATTATGAATTCAAAAATACACTCTACTTTGTGATTCTAAGGCACAACCATCTCATAATGCTTGGCGTGATGTGATCACCATTGATCAATATTACCTACATTGAGTCATATCCACCACTGACAAATGCCACATGCAATTAATCAGGAATTGTTTAGCAATGATAGCATCATAGCAAGCCATTCGCCATTAGCATGTAGCATAACAATGAGGATTTGGGATTTAAAAGCATGATCTAGCCTAATGCACAATCAGGTGAATGGTGGTAGATCGTAGCCAAGTGACCAGCTTATGTAATCAAAGATAATACACATAGATAGTTTGAGTAGACCCACAACCAACTAGAGGTAAGTTAGATCTTTTGAAAGTATCACTACAAGATATAGGCCTTATACCGACGTTAAAAGTGACGAAAATGTTCATAAAGAAATTCACCCTCATCGTCGCAAAAAACGTCGTTATTGGTGACACCATAGAACAGTTGGTATTAGCATCGTTATCAGCGTCGCTATTTGTATCAGTATCAGTGTCGCATTTTGCGATGCTGATATCGGCACAAATAGCAACGCTGATAATGATGCTTTGTGACGCATTTTGCGATGCTAATAGCGATGCAAGCAGTAAATTTGAGACACTAATAGCGACGGTAATAGGGGGAAAAATTTTTTGTGGCAGGGCAGCATATAGCACTATGTGCTTTATTTGGGCCATACAAAATAGTTTCAGTAATGTGTACAATGCTCGTGTAAATAAAGGCAAAGTGTACTTAAATAATAACATCGATACATGAAATAAATACATGATCACGTAACAAAAGCAACCGGTACAATCATGGCAAGATACTACTACTACACATAGAAAATGTCTACACAGATCACGTGACCAAAAAAGAAGAGCATGTGAGCTCCAAGGATCCAAGGGCGAGCTATAGATCCTCGCCATCCAAAACCTCGTCTTGCCGCAAAGGAGCATCAAACGAACTCTCTAAAAAAAGAGACTTAGTAACTACAGACAAGAAAGATGAGTGACTTATAGGGCTACCGCGTCCATATACAATCAGTCGATCAATGTAGTGAGACCTACCTCTCTGCATATCAAGTCTCAAGGCCAGTGGGATCGCGGTTTGTAATGGAGTGCTGCAAAAAAAACAAAATACAATTGTGAGAAACACAATTGTCAGTACAAAGGATATTGCGAAAAAATAAGCAAGCAAAATAAATGAAAAACTTACAAAGTCCTCCAGATATGTCCTGTGACCGCCCAAGATGATGGACCACTTCGGCCTCTAGTCATGCCCTCACCGTCTCGCGCTGTTTTTTGCACTGTCCTCGAGAATTTGTAGCCTCCTCCTTGAGCTGGTGCCAATCATCTGCATCTAGCCACTCGGGCTTTGAAGCCCTACTCTTGAGTACCTTGCATGCATCTGATCATCTGTGTGACATGTATGCATGCATGCACTCCATCATCCAGCCCATAGAAAACCTATCTGTTGTGAGTGGTACCGGAAACTCCTCATGTAAGGATGCTACAATGTAGTCATTTCTCCCCTCCGCCGGTATGTTCTTCCAATGATCCAAAACGTTGTTCCGAAAAACTTGTTGGCACAACTCTCTCATGCGAGCCATCACCCTTCTCCCCTCATCATTTATGATGATGGCTCTTGATTTATCATCTACAAGGTAGGCATACCCCTCTGGGGTATGCCTAAGATGAGTTCTCCCCCACCTACGACTATGCTCCTGGGCATATCCAAGAGACCCCTCATGTACATCTGGTGTACCTAACGGGGTAGTATCTCTCAGAGTAGCACCCATAAGGGTTCCATCTGTGGACAACTGAGCAAAAGCCAGAGTGACTGGAGTAGATGTCCCAACAGGTGTGACAAATCTCAGAGGTGACGCAAGTCCAACAGAACGACGAGACGTAGACACTGCGTCGATATCTCCACAACAACCACTCAAGCCTTTCTCTCTCGAAATGCCATGAGAGTGAGGAGTAGCACTTGTATCCCAAGCCGACCGCGGGCTTAGTGTATCCAGATCTCTGTAGCATCCCCTTGAACCACTCCCTCCATCTGGCCCAAGTTTGGAGTGTCGACCTCTTTTGCTCGAAACTCAAGCATCAGAGCGCGCTAAAGTAGATCTAATAGAGCGGCTTGATGGTGTCCAAGATAGCTCCCGGTCTGCCATATCTCTGAATCTCGCCATTTGATCTTGAGACATACACGTGAAGATCTCCTGTAGCTCCTCGTCGCTCATCCCTCGACTCATTGTGATGATCTAAATATCCACAAAGGTCACCTAGACAGACAAAAATTGATGCTAGCATAATCAATATAAATCATACAAAGCACGGTAATATAAATCTTTAAAAAATGATCTTACTTAAAATGCATATCTTATATACCCTTATAAGCGATTCGTTAATGAATTGAGTAGGTGGATGCTCCAAGTATGAAGTACCCTATGGTTCCATGTCAATCTCCTGACACAACTCTGCATATACTGGAAAGTCGATAGACATGTCACCACAAAAGGATGAGTCCACCTCATTCTCAAAGAATTCTTGAACTCTTGTATTTCCATCATTGTTACCCAATGCTGGCTCCTCTACATGTTCCAAGCTTTCGGTGGCCTCCACCCCTTGCATGTTGACCCCTCTATTTGCATACTGTCCTTATCTATGCTTGGAACATCGCTTTGATCATATACTCTTGCACTTCGGGGAGCTGAAGGTATAACATACCACCATCGAGGTTGTCGGGGGTTTGGATAGAAAATTACATGTTCACAATCACGTACAAGAGAGATTTAACTATTGTGACATGTACCATGTCATAATATAATTAAAAAACACATGAGTTCATGCACCTTTTCACAATGAGCCAGCAACACAAACATTTTGTGCAAATCCGTCTTTTTTTTTTTAGAATCTATTTCAAGAAATCCAGATGGACCTCGTCGAACTGTTGCTCCAGTTCCTTCAAGTTTGAACCACTGCACATTGAATAGGATCATGGAGAAGCTACAGTAATCCACCGTGACAATACTTTGCAAGTTTCCAAAATACTCCATCTTATCTATAATTGTGTTTGGATCTGTTGCTCGTCATCGGCTCTCTTGCTTGAACCTTGCCATGATACCACAATCTGTTGTGGAGCGCATTTTGTCAATACGCTCCACGCAGAAATGCCATCCGTGCGACCACGTTGCACTATATATTTTGTACTATACATTGAAAAACTCAATTAGTTGTTGCATATAAAATATAGATATGACAAATCCTAAACACGTCATCACCTTTGGACTACATCTCCTTGAGAACTCCCATGCCCCTTTGCGAGACGCTGCGGTCAAAGCTCCATGCAACCATCACGTTGACATAAACCATGGTATCTCCTCCATGCCCTCAGGATATCGAATTGGTCGATGGCACATACTACACCGAAATTTAGATTGTGCTTCCTATTGATCTTTTCTAACTTGCTGGTACCTAGCGAGCCACGTCTCCATAGAGGCATGATGCAACATACAAAAGCGATTCACTTTCTCCTCCATTGCAATATCCATTCTTTTTTCTACCCCATTTCCAACCACTACATCTTCGGTCATTCTATCATCGTACTTTAGCAACCATAGCATACTGTTGTATAAATCCACCGTTGGTATCCATTGCGAAATATGCACTAGCGCCTCAGACACCAACCAACCTTCAGCCATGCTACCTTCTGACTGAGCTCCTTGTCGTACAAAGCCTTTCAGGGTTTTCATGAAGTGCTCCAAGAAGAACATCCATCGCGTATGGATAGGTCTAGCAATATCCACTTCATCTACAAGATACACAAGAAGGTGGATTTGTATCGTGAGCATGTTGGAAGGCAGGTATTTCTCAAAGAGATAGACCATCTCCACTGCTCCCCGCCTTGCTGATAAAATAGAGGACGTCTTAATCTTCTTCTGTGAGATCCATTGCACTAAAGTAGACAACTTGTAAATGACCCCGCGTATTTCTAGAGTAAGGCATCCTACGATCGCAATCGGTAGTACAAACTACCACAAACAAGGAAGCATTATGAAAAACGACTACACTCCAAATTGCAAAATATGCATGCCACTTACAATCCATTCGTAGTACAAACTTGACATATCTTATGCTAATCATGGGATTTTAGCCCTAATAATTAGTCGTCTTTAGAAAATGTGGACCTAGGAGAACGCATCATACCCGTTGGAGTGCGGATAGACTTGACTATTTGCTTCACAATGTGCTCTTCTTTAGTGGAGAAAACCCAAGGAGTGTGAGGTAGCTGCAAGCAACCATCAACACTTGATTGCGGCGGCCAAAGCGCCTCCATCTTACCTACCTCCTTCAAATCCATTCGTGCCCCTACAGTATCTCTCTTTTCTCTGATGTGGTCCCATAGCAAGCTGTCCACATTCTTGAAAATATGCATGCAATCCAATAAGTGGTTGATCTGTAAGTGGGTTTAATATAGCAACTCGTAGAAAACTGAGAACCGTCGCATTCCATTCGGATATGACTTCGTGTGGATCATTTTCAGCTCGTACTAGCTTTGGACATTCATATGTGCTAGAGGTTGTCCAAGCAAACCTTCCATGAGTTCATGACCCTCTGGCAAGAAAGCGGCGTGTCCTTGATATACCATCTTCTTCATGGTTTGTGATCTTCGGGAGTCTAAATGTGGCCCATACAATGGACATGCATGATAAGCTGAGGTAACCAGACCTGCCCCAACACCTCTATCTAGTGAATACAAACTTGAATGAGCTATGATCATAGATATTACCAATGAGAACGGAAGCCTACTTACCTGAGCACTCTCTAAATCCCAAAAACTCATACATGGTCAACATGAGAATGGCTCGAATATTGGCGGTCTGTCGACCATTGCGATTGCTCATATCTTGCACGGTGACCCCCTCCTCCCACAAAATCTTAAGCTCATCGACTAATGGATGAAGATATACGTCCATATTTTTAACTTTCTAGTGGTTGGAAACGAGCAAGCTAAGGATAAGATGTCCTTTCTTTGTAGAAAGCCATGGAGGGATAGTGTAGTTGACAAGAACTATAGGCCCCACATTGTAAGAAGTTAAGCGTAGACCGAATGGGTTCACGCCATCCATAGCAATACCGAGCCAAAGATTCCTTGGCTCTTGGGCAAAGCCTGGGAAGGTAGAGTCAATGTAGCTCCAAGCATGTGAATCCACTGATATTAGTTGAACTCCATCTATGGACCTATTCTGCACATGCCACGTTGTTTAGGGTCTAAGAACTTTTTGAGGGATAAGCGAAAAGTGTCTAAGAACTTTTTGAGGAATGGTTTGCCCTTGCAAGTCTTGTCGATACCTGTGAGCACGACACTTTGGACATGTCTCCATAGTCTCGTATTCTCCTCGAAACAGTATGCAATCATTGATACATGCATGGATGTTGTTGTAATCCATGCCAAGCTTTCGTAAAACATGTCGTGCATCATCACGAGACTCAGGTATGGTATTTGCAAGTGGTAATATATGATACTTCAGTAACTTGAAAAAAATCATAAAACACCTTGAAAAAGTACAAATGTTTTTAATGATAGTACTGAAAAGAAATCAACGAAGCGTACATACAGGATACCTGAACAACTCAGTCACACTCGCATCGCTCCACCCGTATTTTGCTTGCACACTTAGGAGTGCAAGCAGTGTCTTCAAGCGAGATAATCGGAACCCATCATATAATGGTATGGATGCTTCCTCTCTAAGTGGATCAGAAGTTGCGACATCCATGGGCATCAATGCATTGATCATTGCCTCCATCTAAGGCTCCAAGATTGTAGGTAAGTCTAGAAGGCTACCTGTCTCCTTTGGTATTGACGGTATAGATTGGGTTGTACATTCCAAGTGGTGGATTAGCTCAAGCACTCCATCCATCGCACACCCACAAACTCTTCTAACTGGCCGCAACGGGTGCACTCCTCCTTGGGACAAGATGTCACCTCCTTGGATAGAAAATTTACCGTCCATATCCAATGTTTTTGTATATGGTATTCAATTAGCTTGTGAATACAATGCATGATTGATATATACTTTTCTTACTTCTTAGATTGAAACTCGCCGAAGCGTCATATGTGTTCTATAGACAATCGATGTTTTCGTCTAATTGCTAGCTTACATTGAGAGCAAGGACATGGGACATGCTAATTAAGATACACCTCGCGATCTTGAATATCACGACCTTTATCGTTTTCCATTTGGTCTACGTTACGACAAACAATTTTTTTTTGTTATCATTCTTTTTTTCTTTCTTAAATTTTTTGAGAAGAGATTTCTTCTCTTGTAGCTCAGTAAAATTAATGTATATAAAGTCTCCACCCGCCCACAAATTAATGTATGTTGAAGTGTTTTCCATCTCGTGGTATTGCATCGAACCTCACCGGACCTCGCCACCACTCTCTCTTTGTTTTTTATCCATTCATTCTCTTCTCTCCTTCCATATCTCTCTCTTTTTCTCTTTCTTTATTATGTTGTATGCTTATTTCCTCTCTCTCATTCCTTCTTCCTTTTTCTCTTTCTCTCCCTCTCTCATTTCCTTTAACAAAACATCTCTCTCTCTCTCTCTCTCTCTCTCTCTCTCTCTCTAATACCAATTTCCTTTGACAAAACATCTATCTCTCTCTACTACTACCATTATCACTACCACTACCACTATAATAAACAAGAAAAGAAGAAAAACGAACAACAACAATAACTACTACTACTACTACTACAATAACAAACAAGAAAAGAAGAAAAAACTACTACTACTACCACTACTACAACAACAACAAAAAACAAGAAAACTAATAGTACTACAACAACAACAACAACAAACAAGAAAACTACCACCACCACCACCACCACTACTACTACTACAACCATGACTACGACTACCACAACAACAAACCACTACCACTACCACTACAATAAACAAGAAAAGAAGAAAAAACAACAACAACAACAACTACTACTACCACTACAACAAACAAGAAAAGAAGAAAAAACTACTACTACTACAACAACAACAACAAACAAGAAAACTACTACTACTACTACTACTATTACAATCACGGCTACGACAACTAAGACCACGACTATGACTACCACAACAACAGCAAACAAGAAAAGAAGAAATTAAACAACAACAACTACCACTACCACTACTACGACTACAACTACCACAACAACAACAAACAAGAAAAAAAGAAGAAGAAATAAAACAACAACAACAACAACCTCTCCCTCCCTCTCTCTCTCTCCCTCCCTTCCTCCCTCTCCATCTCTTTCTCTCTTTCCCTATTATGTTTAATGTTTTCTCCCTCTCTCTCTCGTTCCTTCTTTCTTTTTCTCTCTTCCTCTCCCTCTCTCATTTACTCTCTTTCTCTCTCAATACACATGATTTTTAACAAAAACAAGTAAAAGAAAATGAGAAAAAAACAAAAACAAAGCAAGAGAGAACAATGCATTCACCGCAAAGGCCCGAGGATGGATTCGGTGGCTCCTCTTCGCAACGGCAGCTCCTCTTCGCTCTCTGTACACTTCCTCCTCTTCTTCGCAAACGGTGGGGGTGGTGGTGAGAAGCTTTCCTTCTCCCTCTTTCTCTCTTTCTCTCTTTCTCTCCCTCTCCCTCTCAAATGCAAGATGAAGTTTGCTCTCCCTTTCGCTCTCCTTTTCACTCTCTCTTTCGTTCGTTCGCGCAAAATAACGTGCTCCAGTTTCGGCTCGCGTTTTCTCATCTGAGTACCATTGCTATTTGCGTCGCAAATAGTGATGCAAATAGTGACGCCGCTATTTTGCATCGAAAAGCACCATCGCTATGCCTCTGTATCCTTGTAGTGTATGATTATTGCATCAACCAATTAGTGAGTTGCTAAACTAATCAATAGTTATGTTCTGATATGGTGGGCATAAGCGTCAATAAGTGGATCTTAAATGGGGTGTCATATGTGAACCAAAGTATCCTATATAGGTCTTATATGGTGTAAATCAAAAGTTTCTTAAGTAGAGGCCTTATTATAGTACTTGTCATTCACATATTTTTTGTGGCATTTAACTAGGATAAAATTTTGTACGGTCTATCATTTGAAAGGAAAATCCAAAAATCACTTGTCATAAAGAATCTTAAGAGACCTACCAATTTTAGGCCCTGAATTGAAGTGGCCTTATTTGGCCAAAAGCCAAGGGTATGCTTATAGCTCATTGCAAGTAAAGGTAAACAACTAATTAGCCTCATCCAACACATAATACAATGTTTTTCTAGCATTGTGAGTTATGTTATCAAAACCATTAGAGCTTTTGGTGAACAAATGCACTAGGTGATTGATTGTGTTTTATCTCCTACCTATCTGGCTTGCCACTAGATGCATGCATGCATGTGCATGGAAAGAAAATACATTTGAAGGTGCATTATATGTTATTTGTACATTTGTTTCTATTTGAACTTTTGTTTCCAATTGATATTTTTAGGTTTTGTTATTAGTAGAAAGGAATAATACATAAGCTAGTCTAGGATATGCATGGGCATTGACTAAGCAGAGGCATTAGTTGTGCATATGCAGTTGGATGCCTAAATAGACACACTTATATTTTTTCCAACTTCAAAAAACATGTTTTTTGCTTCATTAATAGATGTATTTCCTTCTAATATGGGTGACAAATATTGATTTATAGCAAGTATACTCATCATGATCGAGTGTATTGAAATTTATCAAGCAATGGAGTACATTTACTTTTTTTTTGTGCTTTGAGGGGCTAGAGGACATTGTTTCAATTCTTTGCTTGTGTACATAGGCTTGAAAATTACCATGGATCAATACATAGTTTGTATAAACCTTGAGCCTAGGTTTTGGCTTCTGCACTAGAGTTTGTTCTAGGCCTTTAATATAACCTAACTTGATGTAATCCTAAACTCTATTTATAAATCTACCCTAGCCTTCCCTAGTCCCAGCACTTGCCTAAGCATAAGTTTGATGTAGCATATGCCTAGAGCTTGCACACACACACACACACACACACACACACACACACACACACACGCACGCACGCACGCACGCACGCACGCACGCACGCACACGCACGCACATGCACACGCACACGCACACGCACACGCACACACATGTGCATGCTAGGATTGTGTAGGTTAGAACATACATTGCATATTTCTTCTTCTTATATTTCACTCTTACGGTTGTTTTCCCATTCTAAGGTTTATCACAGCACCTTGTTACTAAAGAGGCATTAAGATAATAAAGTTGGATGCTTTAAACATAGTGTTGTATGTTGTAAACAAGGTTCATATCACATACTTTAAAAATAAACTTGGATAACTTATTCTAGTTCCACTTGTGAATAGGTACTTGATCTTATAATGTGTCTTTTCCATCACCCTGGTCATGTTATACCCATTACAATAGAGAGGTTGGGGAGAAGATTTTTGAGAGGTTGTTTCTAGCGTATTGTAGCTACATGTTGGATGAATGTATCTTTTCCATAGATGTTGATGGTGTCATTGTTAGAAGTAGGGTGGAGAGTTCTCATCTTTTATATTGGTAAGCAGTCTTGTATATTTTTTCTCTCAGGTTGCCTTATATGGTCTTTTTCATTGTTTCTACTTACATGGCTATAAACATTTTGTACCTTGATTAGTGACATGGTTAGGTGGTTTGTTGGCTACATTTATGGAGCACTAAAACTATTTTTTGGATGTGTTTGCAAGGTGCATTGGTTTGTCATAGGCCAATGTAGAGGAGATGAGACATTGCATGTGTCTAGAGCTAGACGATGTGCTCTATGGGGAGTGTTTGTCCACCATTGCATCATCATGTGGACCATTACCTTGTTGAGAGTGAGATTTTTTTTAAAGAGACTCCAAACATTTCATTTTGTTACTACTTTTATATATTTATCATGTGCTTCATCATGCTTAAGAGAGTATACCTTGTGACTATATGGTACACATGTTTTATTAGTTTTTGGTTGGTTATCTGAGAATATTCCATGTTAGTTTTGTTTTCTTGATGTGTATTCATGTAAACGCAAAGCATTATACACTTTTAGTAATGGCGAATCATTGCTATTTTCATTTTATGTCACTTCATGTTTATAGTTTTTATGATTATGGATTAGTGATCGCACTATGAATGTATGCATGCAAATCATGTATGACCTAGAATACTTCCATGTGGGGGTATGTTGCATAGATATATTTATATGTAAAATAGATACATTTCATGAAAAAACTCAAAAAAAGGATTGTTTGCAAATGAAAAAAAATGAAATCTTGCAAAAATAAAATCCCCTCAAGAGACCATTATTAAGGCCAAGAAGACACTCACTCAAGGTCTTGATGTGAGCTCTGTTGAGTTGAAAGGAATAGCTATTAGCTTTGTGAGTGCACTCACTAGAGTAATTGATGTAGGATTGGGCCTCTCCACCGAAGCACCACTTACCATAGGAATTGTTATACCATCAAGAAAAGTTGCACTTCAAGGGACACAACACAATAATAGTCGCACTCAGAGAGTCTCGGGAACAAGCTAGGGAGAAAGAAAAGGAGCAAAGAGAAGAAGAGAGAAGAAGTCAAACCTTTAGGAGAGAACAAAACACTCAAAGGGGAGAAAAGAGGAGTAGAGAAGAGATAAGAAAAGTTATTCTACCCTAGACTCTAATGAAGAAGATATCCTCAAGGAATGGAAAGTAATCCATGTTAGCAAGAGAAGGACTAGGAAGGTAGTGAAGATAATGGAAGCCAAGATGAGAATGCACATAGAATATGTTCAATGGACCTTAGGTTAAGTAGAAGAAGAGGAGAAGAAGAAAAAGAGGAAGGAAACATGGAGTTTTTATGTGGGGAATTCATTATATGTATACCCTCTATATCACGTGTGTTCAATGCCTATTTATAAATATCATTGTCTATGAATTTTTCCTAAATAAAGCACAACCCTTTTCTATTCAATCTATAAGTGACCCCTTTATATGGGACCCCATCTGTATGCAAAAAAAGTGTAAAAATGATATTTTTAAAAAATCCCTTATGTTGAACCGGATTCATAGATATATTTATGATTGATCTCCTTTGGAGTCTTTAGCTTCCTATCTTGAGGGCATTCTCTACTTGCTATATGTGTCTTGCAAGAGCTCAAGATCCATCCCTCTTCCCTTATCTTTTCAAGCATCTTGTTATAAAAAGTAAAAAATGTATTCTTGTCTAATGGTGATTGTTAGCTCCATTCTTTGCCTATGGTTAGGCTCTTGTATTCATCTATTTGTCTATTTATAGAAGATGTAGATTACTATTGTGTGGAGCATAAATAGCATTTGCTATATGATAAAGTAAATTTGGTAGGTCACAAGTGTATAAATGAGGGTACATAATTCTTAGCCAGACAAAGGCCCATAAAAGACCCCTCCATTACTTGGTAATGCATACATGGGATTATACTTCAATGTAATTGCTCATAAATGACACCATTAGTCATTTGCAAGAAGAAGAAAGCTTAAATAGGAAGTGGCTTGTATTTATGGCGTCGAGAGATTTTAGAATACATGTACACATTGGCTTCAAGCATGTGCATAAAGAGCATAGTTGGAAGTGAATTCTACAATGGATTTTAGAAACGAATCCTACATTGGCTCCAAGCACATGCATAAAGAACATGATTGAAAGTTAATCCTACAATGGCTTTTAGAAATGCTATGGAGTATGCTGAGAAAGAAAGAAAAAGAGAACTTACCTAGTCACTCTCATTCATCACTAGCATCCCACATTCACACCATCATCCTACTTCCCCCATACCACCATATGTCCAATCACCACGAACCCTGGCTCACTATGTAACTTGGTAGCTCCCCCTACCATCTGATCCAACTTGGGTAGATTCCCCACCATGTGACGAGTTGGAATGAGTTATTAGAGAGAGAAAGGGGGGAGGGAGAGTACCCCCTCTCTAAAGGCTATATAATGCCTTAATATTATAAGGAATTTGATTATTACCATTGTTTTGTTTAGTGGGTTGAAACGGTGTGGGAGAGAGAGAGAGAGAGAGAGAGAGAGAGAGAGAGAGAGAGAGAGAGAGAGAGAGAGAGAGAGAGAGAGAACAAGAGGAGAGGAGATCTCCCAACAAAGATTGGAAGGATCAACCGTTCTTATAAGCCTTGGAGTCTTTTGGAAGCACTATTGAGGCTAGGAGGTCAAGGACAACATGACGATACCTAGAACGTAGATGCTCTAGAAAGCAAAGAAACATCTGACCCATGATTTGCAAAGGATACATTGACACTTGTTACGCTTCTACTCTTATTCTTGACAACCTCAAATTTGAACATGATTGAATAGAAAAGGAAGAAAGTTTGTTCATGTTCTTAATCATAAGAGAGGAAGAAAGTAAGTTTTCTTCCATGGAAATGATTTTTATATTTAGTTTGAGTGGTATTAAATTTCTCATGATTATTACATGAAGGAAAGACCACTCATTGAAAGAAAAGGTTATTTATTCATGGGATTAGAAAGAAGAAAATTATGCATGGATTGTGCATGATAAAGTGTTGAATTAGTTTGAAAAAAAGGCTATGATAAAAATAAGAGGCTAGAGATGTGTTATTTTAACATTGACCTAAGTACTAGGAGAATTGCATATATCACTTTGTGTTTGTACTCAAAGTAAGAATCAATTGTTATGGACTGCATCTCCTTTTTCATAGTATTCAAAGGATATTGTCTTGTGTTGTTGAATTTGTCTTTTTAAGAAAACACTTATTGTTATGGGGAAGAGATAGTTTTCCTATTCAAGAGAAGTTGGTTGATTCTTACAGGATAATCAAAGTGATTGCTTAGATTGACATTATGAAAAAGGAATGTTTTCCTAATTGATGATGATAGGCTACTTGCCTTGGTTGTGTATTATTAAAACTACTTCATAAAGGACTATTTTTGTAATATCCTTCCCCTCACTTGCATTAACAAGGGCTTGAGAGTAGGGGAGTTTAAAATCTATAACCTTTATTTTAAAAAAATAAATAAATAAAAAGAAAAAATAAGTCGCTATCAACAAACTAAACCACTGTTGCCATCACCCTCATAATCCTCAACACCTCTTCTCGAATCTAACAACAACTTGTTGACTTGAATGCACTAAAATCAAGCTCCACAAAAAATTGACCACCAATAAACTTCCTCAAATGCATCAGGAGAAGAGGGGTAGAAGAGGAAGAGAGATAAAAGTAGAGAATAGGAAGAAGAAGAAAAGAAGAATGAAAACTAGAGATAGAATAGGAGGAGGAGAAGAGATAGATAGAGGTAGAGAGAAGGATAGATGATTGAGAGAGAGAGAGAGAGAGAGAGAGAGAGAGAGAGAGAGAGAGAGAGAGAGAGAGAGAGAGAGAGAGAGAGAGAGAGAGAGAGAGAGAGAGAGAGAGAGAGAGAGAGAGGTGAAGGAAACAGACTTCCTTGACTCTCCAACAAATATTTCAATATTTTTCCCAATATGCTGATTCTTATGGAACTCTTTCCATGAAGCTTATAAACCACCTCTTGGAAGCAAGCTCAAGCCAATTGTTTAAGATATAGCAAGTTAAGATCAAACCAATGGCTCTACACATGAAGCTTGACCTTTGAATAAGAGGTGCCTTTTATACATTTGGAATTTCCTTTTTGCTAAGCAAACTAGAAGGATAAGTGACCTATAGCTAAACATAAGCCACAATTTGGTACAATCAAAGATGAGACTAGTGCAATTAGCAATATGATTTACTTAAATAGTTGGACTTACTTGGTGAGGAACTTTATGTGTGTACAAGCTCTAAGAAAAGGATAAATTGTGGATTTACCTTCTTTTACAAAAGGACATTGTTTAGTGCTAATGAAGTTGTCTTTTGAGAAAATAATGATTTTTTAAATCACGTACTCAAAGTGACCATTGGATCTTTTATTATGAAAAAGGAACGTTTTTTGAGCTGATGATGATAAGCTAATTGCTTGATTGTATATTTGTACCAAAGTCACTGTGCTCTCATGGATGGATTTATGGTTATGCATTAAACCTCCCACAAGGTTAGTGGAAAGAACCCTTCACCAGGGTATTAAAGTTTTAGAGGGAGATAGAAAGACACAACCATTGAGAGAAACCCCCACACAAAGACTAGAGTACTCTTATGTTCTTCACCTTCATTATTCAGAACCTATAGACTAAGGTCTAGTCACACACTACATAATAGTCTAGGTCACTAATTGACCATGTCACTACCCAAGTCATGTAGCAGTTTCATAAGGCAAACTCCTTCCCATGCTACTATTCTGCCTTCGTACTAGATAACATAATGGTTAGCTGCTTCTTACTACTCCAGTTGATCATACCGCTACCCAAGCTGAAAGTATAACCACTGGTTGACATTTTGTTATAGGCACAACCAACCCAATCTGCATCTGTATAACTTGTTAAGTCAAGTGACTTTCCATGCTCATAAAACAACCCATAATCAGCAATACCCTTCATATACTGCATAATCCTCTTGACTACATTTAGATGTGGCGTACAAGGCTTCTGCATAAACTAGCTAATTAGTCCCACTACGTAACTCAGGTTAGGATGGGTGATAGTGAGATAAATCAAGCTGCCCACCATCTCTGTATACATAGTGGCATTCTCTATTTCATTCCCAACATCAATGCAAGTTTAACATTCTGATCCAATGGTGTTTCCATGGCTTTACACTCCATCATGCCATATTTCAGCAACATATCATGAGCATACTATTTTTGCAAGAGTCATATACCTTGAGGTGTAGACGCAACCTCAATCCTAAGGAAGTATTTCATCTCTCCAAGATCCTTTACCTTGAATTCAGCCTATAACCATGACTTAATTTTAGCAATACCATGATCATAATCTCTAGTGATGATCAAATCATCCACACAAATCACCAAGAAAACATAGCCATTCTCTGTCTTCTTTGTAAACAAGCTATGGTCTACATGACCCATCTAAAAATCAAGTTGCTGTAAATAAGTATTGATACAAGAATTCCATACTCTTAGTGCATGTTTTAGTCCATACAAGGCCTTTTTAAGCCTGCATACATGTGGGATAGTCAGGGTGTACATAACCCTCAAGTTGTTTCATATACATCTCCTCAAGCAAGTCACCATTCAAGAATGCACTTTTGACATACATTTGCCATAACTTCCAACCCTTAGAAGCTGCTAATGCAATGACTATTCTTACAGTTGCCATCTTTGCAGTTGGGTTGAAACTCTCCTCATAGTCTAAGCCATACTGCTATGCATATCCCTTTGCAACTAGCCTATCTTTATACCTTTCCAATGAACCATCTGAGTTGTATTTCACTTTATAAACCTATTTATAGCCAATGTGTGTTTTTCCTTTAGGCAAATTAACCAGATCCCATGTTTCATTTTCAGCTAGTGTTACATATTCTTCATCCATGGCAGACACCAATTTTCATTTGCAATTGCCTCACTAAACTTTGTATCTTCTCTGTAACCTGACACTTTAGTCATATATGCATAATGTCTTGCTAAATATCCATAGTATGTCATCCTATCCACTAGTTTCCTGACCCTTTCAGACCTTCTTAGCTGAGTTCACTCTGCACTTGCCTTTCATGAGGAGGGGACACATACATGCTTTGTCTTACACCAGGTGTGGTGTCATAAACTGATGGTATGCCCAATTCACTGTCAAGATTATCACTATTGGGTGACTCAAGACTATCACTATCGGGTGACTCATATCTAGTTGTAAGTAGGCTAATTACATCATCATTGCCTTTATCTAATATCTCCCTTATTGACATATTTGTGTCAGTGCATGCAAAAACATGACTGCATAGTCATCCTATCCAAGAACTAAAAATAGAAGAATCATCACATGTAGGTTCACTCATGGTAGTACTAGCTGAAGGATAATTTTCAGCATGAGTAGAGCTAGTTGGTCCATCAAAAACCATTGCATTTGGACCACATACCATGATGTCAGCTCATCAAACTCTACATCCTACTAATCAAGGTCTCAGACAGATTATAACACTGATAGGCCTTTCTATCTTGAAAAATACTATTTACATATTTTGGATCTAAATTCTTTCTCTTTTCATCAAGTACATGTATGTAAGCAATGCAACCAAACACTTCAAGGTGGTTGACGTCGGGCTTGTGGGTGGCCATACAATTTCTCATACGAAGTCAAGTCATGAATTCCAACTGTAGGTGTTCTACTCAGTACATAAACACTAGTGACTTGCTTTAGAGTAGCCCAAGCATTTGGCAAGTTCTTTTCATCAAGCATTGCCTTGGTAGCTTTCATAAGTACATGATTCTTTCACTTTGCCACACCATTTTGTTGTGGTATGTAATTGCATGTGAGCTACCTTTTTATTCTATATTTTGCTAAGTACTTGTCAAACTCTTTAGAGATATATTCTCCACCTCCATCAAATCTTAGACATGGGATATAACATCCAAACTCATTTTCAGCATGTGTCTCAAAATCATTGAATACGTCAAGCACCTCACCCTTGTGCTTTAGGATATACAGCCATGTATATTTGCTGAAATCATCGATAAATGACACATAATACCTGGCACCACCAAAAGATGGAATATGGGCAGGACCCCATACATATGAATGTATCAATTGCAAAGGTTGAGAACTGTTTCTGATATGCCACATAAATGAAAACCTTGCTTATTTCCCAAACCAATAGGAGGAACAAACATGTCCTAGATCAATGCACTTAAACTTTGGTAGACCAAGTATAATCTTCTTTTACTGCATATTTTTCACCCTTTGAATATTGACATGACCAATGCATTTGTGCTAGATTTCTACATCCCAAACTGCTACATTATCATGGGAAAACATGGCTGCTTTCAATTCAAGGATAGATGTATCCAAAATCAACATTTTGCCATCTCTCAATCAATTTGCAGCCATTTCCATATTCCTCAATAAAGCAACTATCTCTATTGAATCTTACTTGAAGATTCCATTTTGCCATCTATCCAACAATAAATTCTTAGTAATAGAAGGCACATGTAGTACATAATATAGACTCTTATTTTTTCCATCACACATGATTAACAGAACCACACTTTTATGCTTAATATCATGCTATGTGTCATCAACAGTGCATACATGTCCATGGGAACATGTTATCAACTCATCAAACTACTCACCATGTGGAGTCATATGATTAGATGCTCCTGAATCTATATACCACTTGTCACCCTTGCCTTTCTTAGATGTATTCTCAAAAACATGTTGCATAACAAACAACCTATCTCCCTAATCATCATGTGTGCCACTGGGGACAATGCATAATTTCCATGTTGTCTGCCTTTTGCCTTCATATCTACTTGCTTTTTATGATAGTCCTTTGCTATGTGTCCATATCTTCCATAATAATGATAGTCTTTAATCCTTGTTAGACTGCTCATGCAACTGCCAAGAGCCACCTTTGCCTCTAGGTGATCTCCCCCTGCCTCTAAAGGCTCTTGATTCTCTCTATCCTTGTGCATTTGAGCTTTGCCATGCATTGTATTGCTGCTGTCATCCCCATGACCTCGAAAAGCTGAGACATACATGTCATCCTATGAGAGTTTAGAACCAATAGTAGCAAGTTGATTTGATATGGTTTTTATCTCTATCATATAAGCTTGAATGCTCTTGCCATTTCTAGACATATTATTAAATTGTTGCTTGAGATGTATCTTCCTTGGATGAGTAACATTACCATAATTCTTCATACATTTGGTTTTCAACTAGCAACCACAATGTTTTAACACTTAGTTAATGCTTGCTTAGCTTTATATAACATTGCTCTTCATTCTTGAGCATTAAAGTATGGCATTTAATGGTTGATGCTATCCATTACACCCTTAAGAGAAACATGCACAATCTGTGAGCATCACATTTTTTGATCTGCAACAAATGCTATTAATTAATGATCTTATTAACAACCTCTAACACATGCCATTGATCCTCTATGCAAGCCTCAACAAGATCTAATAGTTGCAAGAGCTCCAACTCTGATATGCATACCTTTCAAATGTCAGCTATGGTCGGCTATGGCTTCCTTTTCTTGTAGATCCACTTCAGTCTTCTCCTCTTCAAGCTTCGACTTTCATGAACCCAATGCCAAGCTTGCAGGCTCAGGGTTTCATTACTTCATGGCTCGGATACCATGTCAAAGTTTTAGAGGGAGAGAGAAAGACACAAACATTGAGAGAAACCTACACATAGAGAGTAGAGTACTCTCATGTTCTTCATCTTAATTATTTAGAACCTAGGGACTAAGGTCTAGTCACACACTACATTTAAGTCTAGGTCACTAACTGACCATGTCACTAACTATGGTTGAGTCTTTGACTCATTTATTACAATACACATGATAGATGATGACAACTAAGATTACAATTGTCAAGATAGAGTTGGTGACGGTGATCATGATCTTGAATCTCAACACAGGGGGCTAGTATGGCCATGCTAGAGTAGGACCAACCCCATATACGAGAGGTCTCTTCATAGGGAGAATATTAGGCTAGGGGGCTTTGGTGGTCATAAATTACTTGGGTATGTTGAGGACCAACCTAACCCCTACGACCCCAAGATGGACTTCTTGGAAGGATTTGATGCTAGATAAGGGTGTACTGGTGGATGGTGTGCTATGATATTTGGACATGAGTCCCAGATTAAGGGATGGAATGCTAAGGTGGCATTGCATCTTGGAGAAGGTATAGGATAAATACATTGTTTTACAATTACTTTCAAAGAATTGTTTGACATTGTCTTTGTGTTTGTGACACACCTTGACATTTTTGTAAAAAGAGCACTAGGTGCATTGTAATTTATTTTGTAAAAGAGCCTCACACTCTCTCCCGTGCAAGTTGTAAAGAATGAGAGGCACGTGGTCAAACTCGCTCTCTTCTTGTTTTTTGCTTCTTGCTTCATTCTTACGTATGAGAGAGGAAGAGAGGGAGTGTGAGAGCAGGAGAGAGTGTGTGTGTGAGTGAGGGACCCTCAAGAAGATCTTCTTCTCCTCTCTTCATCTTCTCCTTATTCTCTTCTCTTTTCTTGCACGTGTGGCTATGGAGCTTGAAGATGGAGCTTGCTTGAAAGGGCATCTTGGATCTTGGAGCTATTGGCAGATTTTTGGGAGGAGATAACTCAATAATCGGATTCAAAGGTAAGCTCACTACACTTGTGTGTGAAGGTGTATGGCTATGTGAGAGGTAACCATAGCTCTTGTCTTGAAATGCTTGAAGTAATAAGTAGACTATGGGTCTTCATGGTGTGCCTTCAAGTGCGCCAACATTTTGGTTCCATTGTCGAGACAAACAGATTCAAGCTTGAGTGCTTATGTGTAGAAAAAATCAAGCAATGGAGTAGGAATTTGTCTTCGAAATGGTACTCGGATTAGGTAGGAAGTGACGGAGTTAGAGGTTGTTCGATCTCCTTTACTTGGTAGTTTAGGTATTGGAAGATTTAGGAGCATTAATTAGATAAGTGATATGTGGTTTTCCATTAGTAGGATGCATTAAGATTTGGGAAACAAGAAAAAAAAGAAAAAGAAAAGTCTTTGTAACAACCCAAAAATAGGAGAACAGAGAAAGAAATGAAAAAATATTTTGAATAATGAGAAAGGAAAATAGATAGCACGGGAAGAAAGAGCGAAAGAAAAGGTGAGAAAGGGGGAAGAGAGATCTCATTTGCACATTGAGAGATTGAGAGAGAGAGATATCAAGAGAAGAGAGAGAGCCATAGGTTAAGAGGGTAGCAGTAGTAACAATCAGTGGTGTCATTGTATTTGGGTGTTTTAGGTATGTGATTCTTCCTTAATGCTTATTAAATGAAGTTAAGACTTTGGGTGTAACAACAAGTAGTGTATTTAACTGGTTCAATCAACTTCTTGTCATTCGATGTATTTTGTCCATCGCTCAGATGGCATCCCTAGGACTTAGACGATCAAATTCTCATTGGACTTAGACATTCAAGTAACTTAAGTCCACTTAGACTCAAACGAGTTTTGGGCCTCGGATGGCTGATCCACAAGCCTTGGATGGCAAATTCAGACACTTGAAATGGGCACCCCTGAGTTTGACCACTCAAACCGTCTGAGTTTGAGTTTGACCACTCAAACTGTCACAAAGCCCACTCGAATGATTGAGTCTAGGACTCAAAAGGGAAAACGTGGGACTCAGATGGGTTGTCCCTAGCACAAATTTTGACCATTTTGACCACTCTAAGACTACTAAGGCCAACATCTAGCTGCCAGCAATTTAGGTTGGAACTCTGATCTACAGATGAGACCATAGAGTTAATTGTCACCAAAACTTTAACCTAAAAGTCTCTCCAAGAGTAACTAAAATTATTGACCACCAATTGCTTATCCCTTGGTATAGAGTTAATTTGATAGCCTGGGCTAATCGCCCATTAGACCACCTATCAAGACCCATGAGGGACCCAAAAACAACTATTATGAGTAATCATGATTCATATGAAGGAGCTGCAACTGTATGACACTGATTGGTGAAAGTGCGGATGCGATTGATTTCATTGAAGATTGCACCTTCCATCATAGACACTTAAGTGCATGTGAAAAATAGAAAGCATGATTTTGCATAGCTCACATCAAGTCACATTGTTCAAGTATGTAAGTGTATGTACACTTGTAGATTGATTGGATTAACAAGGAGCACAAATAAAAGGGATTAACCTAAGAAATGAATCCACCAATAGGAGTGCACCCCTAGAAACTAGATGAGTGACCCAAGATACAAGGGGAAAAGATCTAGGGAAGAGAGAACCATCACACCACTAATAAGGTTAGTGGTGTGAAGGGAGGACTAACCAATATTAGAGATACATATTTAGTCGAACTAGTCAACCTCATAGAAACACTAGTGAGTCAAGAGACAATCATCAGGGCAAGTACTAGTTCAAATGCGAATGACCTTGATTTTAAGGTAGAAGGGTACCTGGATGACATGTGATGACTTATCACACAATATGACCAATAGACAAAGATAACACATCATGGAAGACCTGCAACTAATATCATACTTGATCTTGAGAAGGAGAGGAAGTTTTGAAGGATTGTATTGCAGTGCATAACAAGTTTTCATTAGGAGAAACAAGCTTAGAGGTCACATTAAGAGAGAGAGCTCAACATGATTCACAAGATCCTAGCCATCTAAGGCGGAAATAGATGGGAGGAAATGCCTATAGGGAGTGAGCCTTAAAAGCAAATCTTATAGTGAGCGAGTTACTCACAAAATGATTACTAGACAACATGAGCACGGAGCAAAGTGGAGAAACCTTGGTAGCATCATTGCTAGCTGAGAGTCACCCCAAATTCCACCTAACAATAATGTCACACCCATCTCCATAAATGTCATGACACAAGCCCAAAAATGAAGTAGGCTGGTATTTTATTACTTGGACCTAGCAACCTAGATGTAGCCTCTAAAGGAGAAGAAAGAGGAATGATGCAAAAATAACACTCAAAATAGAGAGTGTGCATGGCTAAGCTCAACACAACTCCCTTCTCTACTCTCTCAGCTCCTCTTCACTTTTGGTTAGTCTCATGAGCTTACTTTCCACCTCTATTTCCACTTGACCTTCCATGGCTACCATAGCCAACAGGACATACCTTAGCTAGAGCTTCTAGATCTCTCTCTACATGCCGTATCTTGTAGTGATTACTTCTGGAGATATCTCCCTCTACTCAGGGCACTTTTCTATGCTACATAAAACCTTGACATTGGTGCCTTCCCAGATGACGATTGTGTGAATTCGAGCTTGCTGCTTGTTCTGTGCCATCATTAGGTCGTACTGCTATCATTGTGTGCACATGCTGTGATCTTCCCTACGACTATATGGCAGTTGAAGATTGTTATATAAGATTCTCCCCCACCAAATATTGTGGAAATTTTTGCTGATACGAGCTACTGCATCAAGAAAACTAGTCGCCTCTCCAAGAAACCCTACTGTGGAGCCATAGCTAGAAGCACCAAACCTCATATTTGTTATTATTTCTTTATTCCTCTCAATTCAAGAAACTCACTATCATTGTGATCTACTATCACTCTAAAGATAAAGTAAGATTCACCACTCAAATCATCAAGGAGGGAATGTTTTACTGGAATATTTGAAGATCTCAAATCATCATCAAGCTTAACATCTAGTTCTTTATAGCTAGTATCTCTTGATACTAACCTAGTGCTTGTTGGCACATGTGTTTCTTGACTCGTCCAAGAATAATTTATTTGCTGATTTTTACTTCAATTCTTGCAATGACAAACATGAATATTTTTAATGTGGAATGTCCAATTTTTTAAATCCCTTGTAAGCCTCAATCTCATTGTAAAAGGATAGACATTGCCCGAATATACTTGCGGTAATATCTCCAAAAAGTTTGAACTTGAGAGAATAGCCAAATTTAATGGTGAAGGATTTTATGCTTGGAAAGAAAAGACAATGTACCATATCATGAGGAAGGACCTTTGGGATCTATTTGAGAATGATGCACAATGAAGACGGGTTCATTGAAAAAGTCCAGATCAAGACAAAAGAGTGAAAAAAGATGAACAACAAGACTCTAGGCATCATTTCATGGGGACTATTTGATGATGTATTTCATCATATATCTAGCATCAAAGATGCAAAAAGGGCATGGGATGAGCTTAACAAGATCTTTGGATGAGCATGGGATGATGTAAAAGGATAGACACTCCCCGAGTATACTCGTGGTAATACCTCCAAAATGATTGAACTTGAGAGAATAGCCAAATTTAATGGTGAAGGCTTTCATGCCTGGAAAGAAAAGACAATGTACCATATCATGAGGAAGGACCTTTAAGATCTATTTGAGAATGATGCACATGAGATGTAGATAGCAAGAAGGAAGATGATGAAGATGGGTTCATTTAAAAAGTCCAACTCAAGACAAAAAAGCGAAAACAGATAAACAACAAGACCCTAGGCATCATTGCCTCCGGACGATTTGATGATGTATTGTATCATATCTCTGGCATCAAAGATGCAAAAAAGGCATGGAACGATCTTGACAAGATCTTTGGAACTTAAGCTAAAAACTCCAAGGTAAACTACTCATGTAGTTCTACAAACTAGATATAAAAGATAGTTCTTCTATGACTATGCACATAAATAAGTTTAAGAGCCTAAAAACTCAAAGAACATTGAGCATTCTCTACTTGATGAAGAAACTAAAATAAAAACAAAGATGCAAAGGGAGCTATCTCAACATAGAAATAGAGATTGTTGTACACCAAAGGAAATTATCGAGCAAAAGGCCGAGGCCAAGCATTCAACTCCCACAACAAAGATCGAATAACATGTCACTATTGTGGTAAGATTGGCTATATAGCCAGTGAATGTTTGATCCACCATAAAAGAACACAACCAGTGCAGAATGGTAACCATCATCAAAATCAATTCATGAATGAAGAAGATTCTTCCACTATCAACAACAACTTTGATATATTGTATAAATTTGAAGAAATTATCTTTCCCATAGTGGATCTTATATTTTCCCATAGTGGATTTTGTTTCCCTTAGCGGATTATGTTTCTCGTAGTGGATCTTGTTTCCCATAGTGGATGTAAAAACCCTTACCAAAATGTAAAGTTTCAAGCTTAAACTTGACTAGACTGCCTATGAGCTAGTCTCCTGGGCCATGTCATCATCTAGGGTGGGAAAAAGCCAACGAGTGTAGGAACTCATCATTTAAGGGGGGGTGTTGAGAATAGCAAATGATGCTTGATATGTATGCCCATAAAGGCTAGATGTGTGCCCAAAAGAGGCTTGCCCACATAAGTGGCTTTGTATGAAAGAAATTACAAATGCTCCAGGAAGAGATTTCTTGAATCCCATATGCACAGTGGAGAAAAAAGGAACCATTATGAGCCTATAAAGTGTTGTACCTTCTTATCATTCAATGATGGAATACTATTGTACTTTGTCCTTTAAGTCATAGTTAGTGTCATGCTCAAGATTGTGTTTATGAGTCCAAGCTTCCATTTTGGAACCTAATTCACTTAACATTTGGTTTCTCTAATTTATGTCATATTCATGAGCATTGTCTTTGTGTTCCATCCACCATAGCCATGCTCTAGATCCATGCATTTCAACATTGTATCGGAGCCATGGTGAGCATGGCTAAGCTCAACAAAAACCCTTCTATGCTCTCTTAGATCCTCTTCACTTTTGGTCAGCTCATTGTCGGCTCATGAACTTAGCTTCCACCTTTATTTCTACTTGAACTTCAATGGCAGTTATAGACAACATGATATACCTTAGCTAGAGCTTCTAGATCTCTCTCTACATGCCATATCTTGCAGTGATTACTTCTAGAGATATCTCCCTCTACTCAGGGCACTTCTCTATGCTACATAAAACCCTGGCATTGGTACCTTCCTACATGAGCATTGTGTGAATTTGAGCTTGTTTCCTATTCTGTGACATCATTATGTCGTACTCCTATCATTGTGTGCACATGCTGTGATCTTCCCTATGACTATATGGCAGTTGAAGATTGTTATATAAGATTCTCCCCACCAAATATTGTGGAAATTGTTGCTGATACGAGCTACTGCATCAAGAAAACTAGTCGCCTCTCCAAGAAACCCTACTGTGGAGCCATAGTCAGAAGCACCAAACCTCATATTTGTTATTATTTCTTTATTCCTCTCAATTCAAGAAATTCACTATCATTGTGATCTACTATCACTCTAAAGATAAAGTAAGATTCACCACTCAAATCATCAAGGAGGGAAAGTTTTACTGGAAGATTTGAAGATCTCAAATCATCATCAAGCTTGACATCTAGTTCTTTACAGCTAGTATCTCTTGATACTAACCTAGTGCTTGTTGGCACATGTGTTTCTTGAATCGTCCAAGAATAATTTATTTGCTAATTTTTACTTCAGTTCTTGCAATGAAAAACATGAATATTTTTAATGTGGAATGTCCAATTGTTTAAATCCCTTGTAAGCCTCAATCTCATTGTAAAATGATAGACACTGCCCGAATATACTTGCGGTAATACCTCCAAAATGTTTGAACTTGAGAGAATAGCCAAATTTAATGGTGAAGGCTTTTATGCTTGGAAAGAAAAGACAATGTATCATATCATGAGGAAGGACCTTTGGGATCTATTTGAGAATGATGCACAATGAAGACGGGTTTCATTGAAAAAGTCTAGCTCAAGACAAAAGAGTGAAAAAAGATGAACAACAAGACTCTAGGAATCATTGCATGGGGACTATTTGATGATGTATTGCATCATATATCTAGCATCAAAGATGCAAAAAAGGCATGGGATGAGCTTGAAAAGATCTTTGGATGAGCATGGGATGATGTAAAAGGATAGACACTACCCGAGTATACTCTCGGTAATACCTCCAAAATGGTTGAACTTGAGAGAATAGCCAAATTTAATGGTGAAGGCTTTCATGCTTGGAAAGAAAAGACAATGTACCATCTCATGAGGAAGGACCTTTGGGATGTATTTGAGAATGATGCACATGAGATGTAGATAGCAAGAAGGAAGATGATGAAGACAGGTTCATTGAAAAAGTCCAACAACTCAAGACAAAGAAAGTGAAAAAAGATAAACAACAAGACCATAGGCATCATTGCCTCAGGACTATTTGATGATGTATTGTATCATATCTCTGGCATCAAAGATGCAAAAAAGGCATGGGATGAGCTTGACAAGATTTTTGGAACTCAAACTAAAAACTCCAAGGTAAAACTACTCATGTAGTTCTACAAATTGGATATAAAAGATAGTTCTTCTATGACTATGCACATAAATAAGTTTAAGAGCCTAAAAACTCAACTTGCTGCTCCAAAGAAGAACATTGATGAAGACAAAGCCATAGCAATGTTACTAGCAAGTGTAAATAAAGAGCCATATGAGAACCTTATATCTAACTTAAATAATGTTCCAAATCTCTCACCGTACGGGCATTGAACATTCTCTACTTGATGAAGAAACTAAAATAAAAACAAAGATGAAAAGGGAGCTATCTCAACATAGAAAGAGAGATTGTTGTACACCAAAGGAAATTATGGAGCAAAAGGCCAAGGCCAAGCATTCAACTCCCACAACAAAGATCGGATAACGTGTCATTATTCATGTAATATTGGCTATATAGACAGCGAATGTTTGATCCATTGTAAAAGAGCACAATCGGTGCAGAATGGTAACCATCATCAAAATCAATTCATGAATGAAGAAGATGCTTCCACTATCAACAACAACTTTGACATATTGTTTAAATAAAGAAATTATCTTTCCCATAATGAATCTTATGTTTTCCGATAGTGGATTTTGTTTCCCTTAGCGGATTATGTTTCTTGTAGTGGATCTTGTTTCCCATAGTGGATGTAAAAACCCTTACCAAAATGTAAAGTTTCAAGCTTAAACTTGACTAGGCTGCCTATGAGCTAGTCTCATGGGCCATGTCATCATGTAGGAGCGGCGAAAGCCAGAAAGTGTAGGAACTCATCATTTAAGGAGGGGTACTAAGAATAGCAAATGATGCTTGATATGTATGCCCATAATGTTTGGATGTGTGCCCAAAAGAGGATTGCCCATAAGTGGCTTTGTATGAAAGAAATGACAATGCTCCAGGAAGAGATGTCTTGAATCCCATATGCACAGTGGAGAAAAAGGGAACCATCATGAGCCTATAAAGTGTTGTACCTTCTTATCATTCAATGATGGAATACTATTGTACTTTGTCCTTTCAGTCATAGTACGTGTCATACTCAAGATTGTCTTTATGAGTCCAAGCTTCCATTTTGGAACCAAATTCACTTGAGTAACATTTGGTCTCTCTAATCTATGTCATATTCATGAACATTGTCTTTGTATTCCATCCAGCATAGCCATGCTCTAGATCCATGCATTTCAACATGGTATCAGAGCCATGGTGAGCATGGCTAAGCTCAACACAACTCCCTTCTATGCTCTCTCAGCTCCTCTTCACTTTTGGTCATCTCATTGTCGACTCATGAGCTTAGTTTCCACCTTTATTTCTACTTGACCTTCCGTGGCAGCTATAGCCAACATGACATACCTTAGCTAGAGCTTCTAGATCTCTCTCTACATGCCATATCTTGCAGTGATTACTTCTAGAGATATCTCCCTCTACTCAAGGCACTTCTCTATGCTACATAAAACCCTGACATTGGTGCCTTCCTATAGGAGCATTGTGTGAATTCGAGGTCGCTCCCTCTTCTGTGCCATCATTAGGTCATATCACTATCATTGCACACACAGGCTGCAATCTTCCCTATGACTATAAGGAATTTGAAGATTGTTATATAAGCTTCTCCCCCACCAAATATTGTGGAAATTGTTGCTGATATGAGCTACTGCATCAAGAAAACTAGTCGCCTCTCCAAGAAAACCTATTGTGGAGCCATAGCCAGAAGCACCAAACCTCATATTTGTTACTATTTCTTTATTCCTCTCAATTCAAGAAACTCACTATCATTGTGGTCTACTATCACTCTAAAGATAAAGTAAGATTCACCACTCAAATCATCAAGGAGGGAAAGTTTTACTGGAAGATTTGAAGATCTTGAATCATCATCAAGCTTGACATCTAGCTCTTTACAGCTAGTATCTCTTGATACTAACCTAGTGCTTGTTGTCACCTGTGTTTCTTGACTTGTCCAAGAATAATTTACAGCCAGTATCTCTTGATACTAACCTAGTGCTTGTTGGCACCTGTGTTTCTTGACTCGTCCAAGAATAATTTATTTGTTGATTTTTACTTTAGTTCTTGCAATGACAAACATGAAGATTTTTAATGTGGAATGTCCAATTATTTAAATCCCTTGTAAGCCTCAATCTCATTGTAAAAGGATAGACACTGCTCGAATATACTTGCAGTAATACCTCCAAAATGTTTGAACTTGAGAGAATAGCCAAATTCAATGGTGAAGGCTTTTATGCTTGGAAAGAAAAGACAATCTATCATATCATGAGGAAGGACCTTTGGGATCTATTTGAGAATGATGCACAATGAAGAGGGATTCATTGAAAAAGTCCAGATCAAGACAAAAGAGTGATAAAAGATGAACAACAAGACTCTAGGCATCATTGCGTGGGGACTATTTGATGATGTATTGCACCATATATTTGGCATCAAAGATGCAAAAAAGGCATGGGATGAGCTTGACAAGATCTTTGGATGAGCATGGGATGATGTAAAAGGATAGACACTACCCGAGTATACTTGCAGTAATACCTGCAAAACGATTGAACTTGAGAGAATAGCCAAATTTAATGGTGAAGGCTTTCATGCCTGGAAAGAAAAGACAATGTACCATCTCATGATGAAGGACCTTTGTGATGTATTTGAGAATGATTCACATGAGATGTAGATAGCAAGAAGGAAGATGATGAAGACACGTTCATTGAAAAAGTCCAACAAGTCAAGACAAAGAAAGTGAAAAAAGATAAACAACAAGACCATAGGCATCATTGCCTCAGGACTATTTGATGATGTATTGTATCATATCTCTGGCATCCAAGATGCAAAAAAGGCATGGGATGAGGTTGACAAGATCTTTGGAACTCAAGCTAAAAATTTCGAGGTAAAACTACTCATGCAATTCTACAAATAGGATATAAAAGATATTTCTTATATGACCATGCACATAAATAAGTTTAAGAGCGTGAAAACTTAACTTGCTACTCTAAAGAAGAACATTGATGAAGACAAAGCCATAGCAATATTACTAGCAAGTGTAAATCAAGAGCCATATGAGAACCTTGCATCTACCTTAAGTAATATTCCAAATCTCTCACTTAAGGACATTGAGCATTCTCTACTTGATGAAGAAACTAAACACAAAAACAAAGATGCAAAGGGGAGCTATCACAACCTAGAAAGAAAATTTGTTGTACACAAAAGGAAATTATGGAGCAAAGGGCCAGGGCTGAGGATTCAACTCCAACAACATAGATCGGATAACATGTCACTATTGTGGTAGGATTGGCTATATAGCCAGTGAGTGTTTGATCCATCGTAAGAGAGTACAACCAGTGCAGAATGGTAACCATCATCAAAATCAATTCATGAACGAAGAATATGCTTCCACTATCAAAAATAACTTTGACATATTATTTTGAAGAATTTTTCCCATAGTGGATCTTATGTTTTCCCATAGTGGATTTTGTTTCCCTTAGCGGATTATGTTTCTTGTAGTGGATCTTGTTTCCCATAGAGGATGTAAAAACCCTTACCAAAATGTAAAGTTTCAATCTTAAACTTGACTAGGCTGCCTATGAGCTAGTCTCCCGGGCCATGTCATCATATAGGGGGGGGCAAAAGCCAGCAAGTGTAGGAACACATCATTTAAGGGGGGTGTTGAGAATAGCAAATGATGCTTGATATGTATGCCCATAAGTGGCTTTGTATGAAAGAAATGACAAATGCTCCAGGAAGATATGTCCTCAATCCCATATGCACAATGGAGAAAAAGGGAACCATCGTGAGCCTATAAAGTGATGTACCTTCTTATCATTCAATGATGGAATACTATTGTTTTTGTCCTTTCAATCATAGTCAGTATCATATTCAAGATTGTGTTTATGAGTACAAGCTTTCATTTTGGAACCTAATTCACTTGAGTAATAGTTGGTTTCTCTAATCTATGCCATCTTCATGAACATTGTCTTTGTGTTCCATCCACGATAGCCATGCCCTAAATCCATGCATTTTAACATTCCTTGTTGTGGCATATAGTTGGAAAAATATTAAGGAAGGTTGGAGTGAAAATAAAAGTGAGCTGAAGAAACAAAGATTTAAGTGTCGCCTCATGAGGGCTTGGTAGGTTCTTGGGTACCGAGTCAGGAGGGCTTGAGGCCATGATGCCTTGTTCTCCTTGGGTCACTTTGCTCAGCTCTCTCCTTTTTACATGCCCGAGTATGGAAACTTGAAGAAAAAATATCATAGAATGAAAATATATATTGACTAGGCTATAGAGTACTTGCCTAATAGAAGTTTTTGGTCTAGTTGTTCTAAGATGGGTAGGAAGTTCACGCCACCACCTAGGATGACTTCTTTGATGGTTATTTTTAGCTAGTCTCTGTTGGAGCAATTGGTTAGTGACTCTTTCTAGATTCTTGTCAGATTATACTGGGCCTATCCCTTATGGATTTGATGCCTTGATCTTGTTAGGGGGTAGGGTGAGAACTGTGCTTGTGCTTTATTGCTTTATTGTGTATCATGTTTTGTAGCAGCTTTATGCTTTTTGTTGTTATTTGTGCAAATTAGTTTATGGATTCGATTGGGCTGAGTATCCCTATCTCATGGTCACCAATGAGAATGGGATTTAAATGCCCAGGACATGCTGGAAAAGAGTGGAATGATGCAAAATTTTACATGAAATTCAAAGCTCAATGGAAGCGGATGATGTGGATTTGATGATTTTAAGTGATTGTGGAAGATGAGAATCCAAATTTTGACCATTGCATTGGTTGTGAATTTTTTATCATTTTTCTAAGTTCCAAATCAAAGTAAGATGACTTCTCGGCCATTCAGGTCCTCAAGCCAGAGGCACAAGTGGTGTGTCTGCCGGGAGCTACAAACAAGTGGTGCATCTGCCGGGAGCTACCAACAAGTGGTGCGTCTGCCGGGAGCTACCAACAAGTGCTGGGAGCTACCAACAAGTTGGTTTATGTCCTCTGACAAGGACCGTCAAGCCAAAATACAAAAAGCAAAACGTGCTGAGAGGGCTAAACGGCGATTGGAGATTGTAAGTCGCTATTCTCCTCAAAGGAGTAGCCCGATACACATAAGAGGCAGTGGTCTTAGTAACCCAACTGCTGCACATAGTCCTTTAGGTGTAGGAGGAAGCGGAAGTTCTTTGATGCCAGGAGGCATATTCCACGGTGGATTCCATGAGGTTTTACGGTGGGTTCCGTAAACTTAGATGACCGGGGCTCATACGCAAAGAGGATTCTTTGTGCGAGAAGTTGATGGGGACGCCTGTCCTTTTCGGGCGTTTCATTAATTTAGTGTGTACATGGGTGATTCCATAGCGGGTGATTCCGTAAAATGCATATTAAATTAATAAACGTTTATGAGTTTAGAGTGCGCACTCGTAATAAATTAAGGTTAGGATTTATTTCTAACCAATTGATTTATTTATGTAGCTGAAGACTGCTAGGTATTCACTTTTGTCGGTTTAATTGTGTTATTTTACTAACGATTGTGAATGCTTCAGTTGATGTGTAGAGATAGCAGCAGTGGCGGAGGAAAGCATTGGAGTCTAGCGGGTTTCCGATCTTTCGACTATATTTTGATAGGCGCCACGCCTATATTTTGATTATGTCTATAGAGACATCGACTATTTATTATTATTTTGTATGCGCTTATGCGCCTGGATATGTTATTTTTATTTGGACATTGAGATTGGGCGTGCCAGACTCTTTGGGCACCGTCCATTAGCTTTATTTTCCTATTTTTGGTAGAAAGCAAACTCAAAAGCTAAAAGCTTGTCATATTTTTGTAATTGGGCTATTTTTGAGCAAAAAGATTGGAAATATATATTAAATACATGCTTTGTGAAGCGCTCACACAAGGCATGGGGGAGATTCAACCCAATTTGTCTCTTGTCTCATGTCGTGCTTGTTTTTACATTGGTTTTTGTGCTAAAAAGTAGAGTGCTTTGTTCTTGGGGACCTTTGGGAATTCACTACGTGAGCTACCTGCGTCCGATCTGCGCACCATTCTTCCTCTCTTCCACCAAGTCAACCCACTTCAAGTGGGGGTGTGATCTCATCAGTTCAAACTCCCATTGTCAATCCGATTGTCGCCATGGCACAACCCATTGCAATTCCTGCAGGGACGCCGGATTTGCCAACTTTAGGAGTTCCTTTGCCCATTTTTAATGGGTTTGCTGAAGAAGATGTGGAGTTTCACAATCTGTGAATTCCAAAGACTAATGTTTAATTACTGTATCCAAGATGAGGGACATCTCATGATGTTCTTTAACATGACGTTAAAAGGAAGGGCTGCGATATGGTATCATAGAATAGAGACTGGAACTATAACCACAATCAATCAATTTTATGCAGCTTTTCGAGGAGAATATGCCCCTGAAAGAGGTGGCCAATACTGGTTGCGTGTGTTGAATGTAACGCGCCAAGACCCCCATGAGAATGTGAAAGCCTATGCCAAGAAGCTTAAGGAAGTGTTTCGTAAGTTACAAACTTACATTCCTATTCTTCCAACTGCCCAATTGCAATACTTCTTGCATGGATTGGACTTCAATATTCAGGTACAATTGAGCAGTGTGGCTTTGGCTGATATAAACACCGCCATTGCGCGGGCAGAAGGAGTAGAGTCGCGATTACAAACGGCCTACTCCTCTCGAATAAATCTTAATGTGGGTTTAGTACCTGGAGGCAATCTACCATTGATAAATGGAAGTCAAGGGATGCCTATGAATAACCATAATGGGAGAGGAAGCATGGTTCAAAATGTACCTTTGCTGCTAGCTCCTCCTAGTGTGACTATGCCTATGGCTACTCAGTTGGCTTCACCAAATGTTGGAGGCCAAGTTTCGAACCCTAATGTTGTTCCTATGAGTCAACAACCAATGCCCAATCAAATTGTTAGGCCAATGGAACAATAGTTAGATTATCAAGGCTATGAGTCGAGTGCATCTAATGTCCTTGGCAAAGTTAAGGATATGATGCAGCATTATACCGACATGATTTTTTAACAATATTGGCAAATAGCTGTTGACGTCAATTTCTTGAGGAAGCAGCAGAATCTAATAGGGAGTCGACGCCCTGAAGAGGGTGGTCCCTCAAGATTCAGCTGTAAGTGGTGTGGCGGACAACATTTCCCTAGAAACTGTCCAAATGTTAAATGTGATATTTGTGGGAAGTCGGGCCACTTCGCTGCTACCTGTTGGAGTAAGATTAGTTCCCTCCAACAAGGGAGTAAGATTAGTTTCCTCCAACAAGGGAGTAAACAGCCAGGTCCAATTAATCATAGAGCGCAAGGTAATAATCTGTAGCAAAATGATGGACCAAGACAAATATTGCAAAGGGGAAAGACCACTATAGAAGAGTTACCACAAGGCGATGGAGTCAGCCTTATTGAGGCTGTACGCGTCAGTGGCGCTGAAACCTCTAACCTAAGAGCCATGACAAGAGGCCAAAAGGCTAAAGAGGTTGATAAAGATAATGCAAAACCGGTTGAGGGAAACCCTAAGCAAGGGGATAAGGGGACGCAAGTCTTGAATCCTGGCGTGGAAGGTGGACCTCTAAGGCCTGTTGACAAGAAATTCGATCCTAAGAAGGATGAGGAAGTGCCAAGAAAGAGGGAAAGAGCTAAAAAAGAAGCACCAAAGCCAGTCCCGACACCAAAAGAAAGAATGGTTTGGCAAGAAAAGCGAGCTTTGGCTAGCTATCATGATTTTGATTTGGCAAGTTCTCTTTGCGAAGTCAAACCATAGGTAAACCTCTTACAGTTGATTAAATTATCTAGTCATGAAGGGAGTGGACTACGATATCCTATTAGGCCGACCTGGATGCGCAATGCTAGAGTCATCAAAGATTGGGGTAACGGCTTGATCTTCCTCGGCAATAGAACGGATGCCGTAAGGATAGAGATGGACACTTGGAAGACCTCACCAGTCGATCTAGACGCCATCTCTGCTATGCTCAAGGGTAACACTCAGGTCAAGAAGTCTTATGGGCCCTTGACCAAGTATATCCCATGCCCAGAGGATGAGCGGGATTGGATGCACGTTCTCGCTACAATTGTCCTGCCATTATCAGATCATGAGGCGTATGAGCAAGCCATCAAAATGATCGGCAAGTCTAACAAAGCACTCTCTATACCAATCTGCATGATGGCAAGAAGCCTCC
The DNA here is from genome assembly GCF_053477565.2 of Lygodium microphyllum. Taxonomy (NCBI): domain Eukaryota; kingdom Viridiplantae; phylum Streptophyta; class Polypodiopsida; order Schizaeales; family Lygodiaceae; genus Lygodium; species Lygodium microphyllum. Next base: position 109,254,710 of record NC_141148.1, read on the forward strand.
GTGGAAAGCCTAAGCCTGTCACCTTCCAAGTACCATCCAACAAAAGGGAACTCTAGGGGATACTGAAATACCTAACAGACAAGCTAGCTGGCAATCCAACTGCAAACTTCAAACCACTCCAGGATCTCTTAGAGGAATCCAAGTGGCAATGGACCAGGGTGTATGATTTAAACCTAATGTATAAGTGGACCCTAGTTCTTGAGTAACGACACGAGACATACCCAACCCTAGGAGATGACGAGCAGTCGGATGACAAAGATTCTAGCGATGAATACGAAGACTACCAATCCTTCAGTGATGAGAGCGAGGGTGAAGTAGATACCGTAGAATACGACACTGAAGGACAAGAAATTGAGCAGATACGAGCATAATCCAAGCAGCAAAAAAGGCAGACCTTTAGGGTAGAGTGAGGAGTCATGCGCATGGAATGTGATCGCGCTTGGTTGGAACATGTAGGAGCCATAGACCCTGAGCAAGCAGGCCTAGCCCAGCCAGGAACGACATCAGTACTTAGGACTAAATCACCATCTGAACTGCGGCCACTAGGGAAGACCACCTCTTCTAGCGAAGACGGAGGGTTTGACTCTGAATCGGATGTTAGTTCGGATAGTGATCCAGAGATCCCTAGGCCACCCACACGAGCAGACGTACCAAGGGGGGCCTACCCATCCACCTGAGGCGCAGACGGTTAAGGTAGGAAAAGGCAAAGCAATCGAGGGATACACGAATAGAAGAACAACGAAAGCTGCAAGACCTCCTTAAACGCTTCATGAAATTCAAAAAAGGGGATAGGATAGTAGTTCTGTTAGGTGCCAAACATCAAGGGCAGACGAGTGAACCAATTGAGGGACCGGCCAAAGTCAAGGAGGTAGACTTAGCCCATGAAGGGGAAACACCCCGACCAGTATTCATTGCCAATGACTTAACTGATGAAGAAGAAACGAGTATTGTCGCTCTCTTGCGAGAGTATATAGACGTGTTTGCTTGGTCCTTAGAGGAGCTTAAGGGGGTAGATCCGAGTGTCGTGACTCACAACATACCCATGATGCCATACGCAATGCCGCTCAAGCAGCACGACCATACCCTATGAATCCAAAACATGCTCATGCTATCAAAGAGGAAATTGACAAGTGGATGAGAGCTGGATTCATTTACGAAATTGAGCACACAGACTGGGTATCGCCCATAGTCATTGTGATGAAGAAGAATGGAAAAATTCGAGTGTGCGTTAATTACAAGAAGGTGAATGCTGCTACGAAGAGGAACAACTATCCATTGCCGTACACCGAGCACATGCTTGAGAAGGTGGCAGGCAAGGAAGCCTACAGTTTTCTGGACAGCTTCTCAGGGTACAACCAGGTGCAAGTACATCCTGCGGACAGGGCACAAGACTACCTTTGCCACTGAGTGGGGCGTCTTTGCATACATAGTCATGCCCTTTGGGTTGACCAATGCCCCTGCCACTTTCCAACGTCTCATGTGCACCATCTTTAAGGACATGCTTCGCAAGGAGTTAGAAGTCTTTGTTGACAATCTCTGTGTCCACTCGACCTAGATCAAACACTTAGACAAACTCTGTGCAGTCTTTGAGCGGTGTCGCTTGTATTGTCTCTCCTTGAACCCCTTAAAGTGCCAGTTTTGGGTTAAGCATGGATGCATCTTAGGGCATGTGGTGTCAAAGAATGGCATTGCCACTGACTTCTCGAAGGTCAGGGTTATTGTTGACCTTCCACCCCCAATTAACTACAAGGGAGTTCAATGCTTCTTAGGCCATACGGGGTACTATCGGCGGTTTGTACTGAATTATGCATTGATCGCCAGACCATTATACAAGCTGTTGATCGTCTCCGGATGGACCGAGGCATGCCAACAAGCGTACGAAGAATTGAAAAAGGCTCTAACAATAGCACCAATTCTACGAGCCCCAGATTGGACCATTACCTTCCACGTGCACATCGACGCTTCTAAGTTTGCCATGGGGGCAGTGTTGTGCCAACCTAGTGAACACAACTTAGATTGTCTAGTGAGCTTTGCTAGCAAACAACTCACTGAGATGGAAATGAACTACTCGACAACAGAAAGAGAGGGATTAGCCATGGTGTTTGCTGTGAAGAAATTCCAGCATTATCTTTTGGCCACACCCTTTACCTTCTTTATGGACCATCAAGCCTTGCTCCATCTCGTAAACAAACCTTGCGCTACAGGATGCATAGATCAATGGCTCCTTCTACTTCTAGAGTTCAATTTCTCCATGGTAGTACGAAAGGGAAAACAACATTACATGGCTGATCACATGTCATGCATCCCCACGGGAGAAGCCGCTGGACAAGGTATCGTTGATGAATTACCCAATACCCATCTATTTAACCTATCTAGTGAGAGAGAGTTATGCAGTAACATAAAGCGACGCATGATCAAGCAACGAGGGTCCCCAAAGCCCTCTTACGTGCGCAAGGCTACTACGAGGGAAATACCTGGCTGTGGATCCCTAAGGCCTACGTGGCCAAAGGCACGATTCATACGCTGCCCTCAAGCTTGATCAAACTGCGTCCCATAAACCCTCAAAACGACAAGCCATAGTGCTCTCCTGAACCACAACCATCTGCCTCATCCACGCCTAGACCCAAGGGAGTCCCACAAGTCTACCGGCACAAACCGCAGGCTCCGTCACAAGAGTCATCACTCACCAAAGTCAATCCACCTCCCCAACTCCAACCTAAATGCAGCAGCCTGTCCGTCATGGCTGCTCCCAATCCACTCAACATCGAAACGGCCCAACCACAAACTCACGAACCCTCCCAACCGGCCATCTTCGTTGTCAAAAATTATTGTTCTGTCAAACCTCAACCACATGTCGGCCTTACGCCCTCCTATGAACGAAAATCCTTTCTAGCACTAGCTGCTGACCTTGCTGAGGACACCAGGGATGATGTGGTGGAATGCATTAAACGACTCGATGCCACCTTCGTGTCACTAGCCCTCAGCTACGACCGCTTGGACTTAGGTCTATCGGAAGAACCATTTGCAACGGAAGTGCGCAATATGCCTTGCTCTTGGGAGACCTTTGAATTTGCATTTGCAAAAGCTTCTCGCTCTGCTGGCTGAGCTGCTCAACAGCAAGATCTCCAAAGAGCAAGCCATTAAACAACGTCTCATCACATCCTACAATCAGTGAATCACTTCTAGTATAACTGGTCAGGAAATCACAGAGTTATCCAAGCTTGCTGATACTAACTCCACGTTTTTGAAGCATTGGTACACTCTTAGGCTGCAATGGGAAGTTGAGGGGTGCTGCATCATGACCAACGCTGAGCAGCGCCATGCAATCAAAATAGCAGAGTACGATCCCACTTACGTCGTGCCAACCTCGTATCGAGTATTAACCACTCTTCGTGGCCGACCCATGGAAGAGAACATCAAGGGGCATCCCTACCTTGACCGCCTCTTAACAGAGGAAGAACTCCACATTGCTAGTCATGTCGATTCTCGCAATCTCCTAACCGATGTTCTGACATACATCACACATGTGGGTATTCGTCCATTCGAATTAGACCGTGAAGCTCAGCTAGAGTACAACCCCAACTTCTATGCTTGGCTCCTACGCAAATAGACCGACACTTTATATTCTGAATTCCCTTGTCCTCTCAACCTCCAATCCTGGGATGGATTCTTCTCGTTCCAAAGGGGGAGGGGGTAAGGTGGAATTTAAATTTAAAAAGTGAACCAAGTATGAAATGTCAATAAAAGTTGAAATGAAATGGTAAAAGTCTGAAAAGAAAAGTTAAGGCTATACTCAAATATTTCATATCAATAAAATCTGCTACGCTTTTCTTCTTTCAGCAAGTTACTTGTCAAAAAGCACTAATAGTGGAAATGGCTGAACTTGCAGGCATATAGCATGGCAAGCCAGGACAAGGCTTGCAAGCTCCCCTTCTCAAAGGAGGAGCAAGTGAAGTAAGGGCTCACGGTGGAGACTAGAGCCTTTAGCCTTGAAGTTCCATCACATCTTCAACCTTGAAGATATGGCCATCGAAGAGTCGGCAGTGCGCTAGATTATAGACTAGTGCCATCTACATAAATACCTAGAAGCTGTGGGCCAGAGGGTGGACTATATCCAGTGCACCGACTTTTTGCGCACCTTTAACAGAAACAGAGGCACCATCACGGTGCGCGAGAATGAATCCACCCATCAAGTACAGATTGAGCTGACCCCGGAATTGGTGGAGAGGGCACTGGGGTTGCCAAATAAAATGAAAAGAAAGCCGAAGAGGGACGTCTATGCCATGTTGGGAATGGACAAGGTGAAGGTCCATACCAACGATGGGATTAGCTTGGCAAACATCCCAAACCCAAATATCTAGCTGCAAGCAAAATGTAACGTGTCCACTAGAACCATTCAGGACACGTCTTAGCAGTCCATCGGAAAGGATGTCTAGAAAACTCCGCCCGGCACTCCCATGGAATGTTACGGGTTTTGCAATCTAGGTCTTCCCGAGTCTGCCACGTAGCGGAAGTATCCTGGCCATTCCCACTTAGGATCGACCTGAATTTGGGTTTCCCTGTTTGGTCATTAGCTAGCAACAATTAGCGTCAGACCCGAGCGAACTACTTTACGCAGAAACGCCAGGTCCGAAGCGGATTCACGCTGCACTTGGTTCAAGGAGAATGGGAAACCCAAATTCAGGTCGATCCTAAGTGGGAATGGCCAGGATACTTCCGCTACGTGGCAGACTCGGGAAGACCTAGATTGCAAAACCCGTAACATTCCATGGGAGTGCCGGGCGGAGTTTTCTAGACATCCTTTCCGATGGACTGCTAAGACGTGTCCTGAATGGTTCTAGTGGACACGTTACAGTTGGTATCAGAGTGAACCAACAAAGGATTTGTTTTTAGGAAATTTTAATAAGAAGAAGTAAAGCAAATGTTGTGTCCCAAACATTTCCTTACTTTGAATTCTTGGTTATGTCATTTGGACTTACAAATGCACCTGCCACTTTCAATAGGTTAATGCAGGATATTTTTAGGCCATATCTTGATGATTTCGTGCTTGTCTTCTTCGACGACATTTTAGTCTATTCTAAACAGGAAGAAGATCATGAACCCCAACTACGGATTGTGTTGGAGACAATGAGGTCTCATAAGTTGTATGCAAAAATGAAGAAGTGTGCATTCTTCAAACGGCAGATTGAATATCTAGGATTCATCGTATCATCTGAAGGAATATCAGTAGATCCAGCCAAAGTCAGAGATGTGCTTGAATGGCCAATACCAGTATCTGTCAAAGAGATACGTAGTTTTCTTGGCTTGACAGGATGGTATAGGATCTTTATCAAAAACTATGCTTTGATTGCAGCACCTCTTACCGACTTACTAAAGAAGCAGACTTCTATTACATGGTCAACTCCCGAGCAAAATAGCTTCGACCAATTGAAGCAATGTTTGGTATCAGCACCTATTCTGAGACTTCCTGATCTCAATAAGGAGTTCGAGGTAGTAACTGATGCTAGCATTCTTGCCTTGGGGTGTGTTCTTATGCAGGAAGGTCATCCAGTAGCATATTCTTCAAGGAAATTGAAGAGTCACGAAAAGAATTATGCCACTCATGATCTGGAGTTATTAGCTGTCATCCATACTCTAAAGCTTTGGAGACACTACCTGTTGGGTAACAAGTTTACTCTAGTAACCGATCATAAGAGGCTCAAATGGATTTTTTACCCAGAACGAGCTCAACATGAGGCAACATCGATGGATTGAAGTATTGGAGGAATATGATTTTGAAATCAAGTATCGACCAGGGAAAGAGAATGTAGTTGCCGATGCACTCAGTCACAAGGCATTCCTAAACTCCCTAATCTTGCAGAATCCATCAACGGCCAGATCTCTGGCTACAAAGGTATCTATGCCAAGCAACCCAATACTCGAATTAGCTAGAGAGGAAGCATGCCATGACTTAGCCTACCAAGCAATGATAAAAGAAATATCTACCAAGGATTAGAATCCGAAGTTACAGGCCAAGTATCATGAATTTTCTATTGACAATGGACTTGTTTATTACAGAACAAGGCTATGTATACCAGCAAGCCAGTCACTTAAGCAGAAGATATTGTGGGAAGCTCATGACTCCCCTTTTGCAGGACATCCTGGCTATGCAAAAACTCTCAATGCAGTCAGGAAGAGCTATCATTGGGAGAGGCTCAAAGGTGACGTCCTCAAATATGTCACCGAATGTTTGTCTTGCCAACGTATCAAGGCTGAACATGTCATGATGCCAGGAAAATTGCAACCACTTGACATTCCCCAAATGAAATGGGAATTCATCAGTATGGATTTTGTGGTGGGCTTACCCCAAGTCCAAGGAGGGTACAACTCCATTATGGTTGTAGTTGACATGCTTACTAAGGATGCACACCTAATTCCAGTAAAGACAAACTATAAAGCCTCCGATATCGCAAGAGTGTTTATCAAAGAAATATTCAAGCTACATGGTTTACCTAGAAGGATCATTAGCGATAGAGATTCTCTTTTCACTTCTCACTTCTGGAGAGCTATCTTTGAAGCTATTGGGACTCAACTATGTTTTAGCACTGCCTACCATCCCCAAACAGATGGACAAACAGAGCGAGTAAATCAAATCATTGAGGATATGCTTAGGGCTTACTGCTGTCGAGAGCCAAAGAGATGGATTCAATACTTGCCGTTAGTAGAATTTGCTTACAATGCTTCTTACCAGCAGAGCATTCAAATGACTCCCTTTCAGGCATTGTATGGTCATGATTGTCGAAGTCCCCTAAATTTTTCTGATCCTACCCTGAGAGTGGAAGCTTCAAGACAAATGTTGGAGGACATGGATGACCAAATAAGGTCAATAAGACAAGACATACAAGCAGCCAAAGATAGACAAAAGGCATATGCAGATTTGAAGCGCCAAGAGCGGATCTTCGGAGAAGGAGACATGGTCTTCATTCGAGTACGGCCGAAAAAGAGTTCTTTATCTCTAGGTAAATGCAAGAAGCTAAGTCCAAGGTATTGTGGACCATATAAAATCCTCAAATGCCTAGGACCCAATGTCTATAAATTGCAACTTCCTGATACCCTAAAAGTTCACAATGTATTCCATATTAGTCTCTTAAAAAAGTATGTACCCAACCCAAATCATGTACTTGATGACCAACAAATTGTAATGCCTAGTCAAGGAATCCTTGAACTAAGGCCGGAAAAGATTTTAGATGTTAGGGAGAGACAGTTGAGATCTAGAACCTTGAGAGAATGCCTCGTCCAGTGGAAAGATTATCCCGAAGAGGATGCTACTTGGATGGATGAAAGCTCTCTCAATCTTCAATATCCCCAGTTTATCTCGAGATGAGGACATCTTGATTCCTCTAAGGGGGAGAGAATGTAATATTTCCACACACTGCGTGCCGTAAATATTGACTTCCCGCATGTCGTGTAAATCTCGTGCAAAGATTATCACTAGTGCCAGCAGCTAATCTATAGCCATACGCGGGAAATGGAGACACTCCACCTTACGAAAATAAGGTCGGGGATTCAAACCGGCATAGCCGCGGGGAAACTCCCTCTTGGGAGGAGGATAAGGGGATAAAGGTGGAATTAGAGTAAATTTTTTTATTATTTTCCCCAGCCGATGTGTGGCTGGGGGGGAAAGGGTTGGGCTAGCATGAGGGAGGTGAGAGGGAGAGAGCCATGCAACTGACCACGTGGGGAGGTTCCCTCTCCCCCCTTGGACTATAAGAACCCCCTCTTGGGGAGGGGGGAAAGGAGAGAAGGACATGGAGGCAGAAGATCGTGTGAAGGCCGGCTGTGGAAGGAGAGGACGCGCCGTGGAGAGGAGGGTGCTGGACGAGCAGGAGGGTGAGAGGAGGTGGAGGAGGTCGCCAGGCTGCCGTGAAGGACGCGGGGAGGTCGCCAGGCTGCCATGAAGGAAGGGGAGGTCGCCAGGCTGTGAGAAGGAGGGAACGGGTCGTGTGAAGGGGAGAGAAGGACGCCGTGTGGAGGGAGGTCGCTGTGGAAGGAGAGGACGCTGTGTGGGGAGCCGCTGGTTGCTGGGAAGCCGCCGACAGGGAGCCGCCACGCCACATGGAACCACCAGGCCGCCGCCGTCCTCGCCTAGACCACGCCTTTTCTCCCATGATCATTGGGACCCCCCAACGTGCCCACGTGCTGCCAGAAGCTCTTAGAAGCTTCTCTAGGAAGCTTCTAAGGGGGCTTCTTAAGCCCCCTTCCCACCACCTGTCCCAAAAACCCTTCCCACCCCATTTCCAAGAAGATCTCTTCATACCCTTCCCGGGACTTTGAAGAGGGGACGGTGAAGCCATAAAGACCCCCGCAAGACCCATCGAAAAGGCTATCGCAAGAAGATTTTAAAGCCGCAAGCCGCCCGAGATTAATTTCCGTGCCGATTCGAGTTTTCTTGAAGACTCCTAAAGCCTTTGCCGCAAGTACCATCCCGAAAAGGAATCTTCCGCATACAAGGATAAAGGCAAAGGTCGGAAGGCCGCATTCCGAGGCCAGTCACTTCGTAGACCGCTAGGGCAAATCATAAGTCGAATCCACGTCTACAATGGCCCCAAAAAGATCACAAGGAGCGACCGCGGGAGACTCATCTCCGAATATACAAGTGGACATCTCCCCAAGCCCACAAGTCCAGGTTCTTTCGAGTTATTCTCGCATGATTAGATGCGCTTAGCTCATAGAGGAAATTGCATTTTTACGTTTAATTTTAATGCATACGAAAATTGGAAAGAAATACATGTGACAAAGCATCTCCTGAAACATTAGGTAAGATTGAAATATGTCGTGAATTTGAACGAGTAGAAGGCTAGTTGCATGTAGTTCTGGTACCTTATCAAGGTAATGAGTCTAAACTTAGGCAAAGAAATGGAATTTATAAGTACATTATCTTCCGTCCTAGACATGGTAGAAATAAGTGTGTGCCGCACATTAGGCAACATACTTCTCGTAATTATTTCATAGGAAAAGGTTAGCACCATAAGGTATTATCTGGAAAGAAATAATAGAATACTAAAATGAACGTATGGTCTTGCAAATAGCATGTAAGATGGAATAAGTTAACACTAGCTTTGTATAAGTTTCATTAACTACTTCGTAGCTAGGAGAATGTTGCATATTGCATAGTCATCATGCGATAACGTCATTCATTAGAAACCGCATTTAGGAAAGATTGCATGGTTTGTCAAAGCATAGGATTCGAAAGTATAGACTACAAAGTAGTAGGCATGATTAATTGGTAAATCCTAGCAGGACCTAGGAAAGTTAGCGTACAGATTGGCAAGCATTTTACCTTACCAAGGAAAGATAAAGTTATCATGAACCATGTGATACGTAGAGGCAATCAATCGCATGTTTACGCGTATTGGTGGAATTGTATCTATTGCTCTCCGTTAGATCTAGTTTATTACCTTTAGAAGGATCATCCTCGTCGCAAGATAGGTATAATTGAAGTGACTAAGAAACCTAAACCACAAGGGACTCATAGGGGTATGGCTCCGTCGGTATGATAGGTATTCCAAGTGCTAACTAGGATTTAGTGCAATAATAATTCGACCTAGCTTAGACAAAAACCGTGAATCTAAAGATCCTACACACGTTCACAAAATGTCGAAGCAATTGGATGTTCATGTATGAAATGATCTAAGGTTTTATCCTAAGGATCATGATGAAACTCCGACGGAGTTGCATATTTCTAGAACCATGGGTCAACCTAATTAGGAATGTTTTGGAGGATACCCTAAAACCCTGTTACTCGGCTGGGGTAAATTCCGTGAACAGAAAACACTAAGCAATGGAATGATCCCGTGGAATTAGATGCAATACATGTGCAAAAAGCTGCAACATTGTATAGACTTGAGATTTGTCCACAAGAGAGTTTGTCATCTCTCGAAATGAGGTTGGCAAGTTAATTTACAAGAGGATGAGTAATCATCCTGTTACTCAATTTTCTTGGGGAATAATTGCCAAGGAAAAAGAAAGTTAGGTATTTGCGAATGACCCGACAATAATCTAAAGCGACACGGTCGCTGGATCCTGCCACAACAGAACCTTAAGCATTGGTAGGGTATGACCCTAACCCAAGAATGATAGGAATCTTGCCAAGTTGCAATTGATTCCGGATCGAATGCGGGTTGCATTCGGAGGAAAGGAGTCACTCCTTAACAGTTTGCCAGCTAAACGACCATTGAAATTGATTGTGCTTGTAACAGTTTAGAAAGGACTGTTTGCATTGTTTGCTCAATGAACTAAAGGATGAAAAGATATCTAAAAGCTTCAGGTTGGTGCCTGAAGGGAGAGGCAGCTTCAGTTACCCCCGACTGCCTGCCTGACCCTAACCAAGGGGGTTGTTAGCCGCGCCGGGAACGTGGACCGAACCCGCCGTGAGAGGTCTCTCCGTTGAGTTCTGCTTGGAGCAGGAGGACGCTTGGGTGCCAGGGGGGGCTCTGGCTGTAAATCCCTCGCCTTCCGGGTCCTGCACAAGAGACTAACGTGACTCGGGATTGGATCTCGAGGCCCGCATACTAGTCTACGGGCGGAAACTTGGATTAGTGATCCCTGGTGGATTACTGGATAGCCTTCGGGCGGATTATGAATATGCCTACGGGCGGAACTCCTTGTATTTCAAAGATAAAAGGATAAAATGATAATAAAGAAGTTGTTTGGCATTGTTTTCTTTATGTCCTGTGATAAGATTACGTGAAGGAACCGGTGCATAACAGGGTTAATTCAAAGAAGCTGTTTGTATATGTCAAACTAATGTGGTAGGTAATTACATAACTAAAACAAACCGAGGAAAGTGCGGAGGATGGACCATGGGTCCATCCTATGGATGGGTGGTCCCGGTCTGATACCAACTGTAACGTGTCCACTAGAATCCTCTAGGACACGTCTTAGCAGTCCATCGGAAAGGTTGTCTAGAAAGCTCCACCCGGCACTCCCATGGAATGTTGCGGGTTTTGCAATCTAGGACTTTCCGCGTCTGCCACGTAACGGAAGCGTCCTGGCCGTTCCCCCTAGGATCGACTGGAATTGTTTGGTCATTGTACTAACAGCGACTAGCGTCAGACCTGATCGAACTACTTTACGCAGAAACGCCAGGTGTGAAGCGGATTCATGCTGCACTTGGTTCAAGGAGAATGGGAAACGAGAGGGATGCAAGGCTCGACCTCTTTGCCAAAAGGCATAGCCCCATTCCGTTCCCCTAAAACAGCGTGAATCGGGTAATCGATAATTCCAAGTCATCGTTCTCACTACTTGTTTCGGTGATGTTGATCATCCTTCTGTTCGTCGAAGACTTTGAGAAAAGTTCCCGGCTAACCGGGACCACCCATCCATAGGACGGACCCATGGTCCATCCTCCGCACTTTCCTCGGTTTGTTTTAGTTATGTAATTACCTACCACATTAGTTTGACATATACAAACAGCTTCTTTGAATTAACCCTGTTATGCACCGGTTCCTTCACGTAATCTTATCACAGGACATAAAGAAAACAAAGCCAAACAACTTCTTTATTATCATTTTATCATTTTATCTTTGAAATACAAGGAGTTCCGCCCGTAGGCATATTCATAATCCGCTCGAAGGCTATCCAGTAATCCACCATGGATCACTAATCCAAGTTTCCGCCCGTAGACTAGTATGCGGGCCTCGAGATCCAATCCCGAGTCACGTTAGTCTCTTGTGCAGGACCCTGAAGGCGAGGGATTTACAGCCAGAGCCCCCCCTGGCACCCAAGCGTCCTCCTGCTCCAAGCAGAACTCAACGGAGAGACCTCTCACGGCGGGTTCGGTCCACGTTCCCGGCGCGGCTAACAACCCCCTTGGTTAGGGTCAGGCAAGCAGTCGGGGGTAACTGAAGCTGCCTCTCCCTTCAGGCACCAACCTGAAGCTTTTAGATATCTTTTCATCCTTTAGTTCATTGAGCAAACAATGCAAACAGTCCTTTCTAAACTGTTACAAGCACAATCAATTTCAATGGTCGTTTAGCTGGCAAACTGTTAAGGAGTGACTCCTTTCCTCCGAATGCAACCCGCATTCGATCCGGAATCAATTGCAACTTGGCAAGATTCCTATCATTCTTGGGTTAGGGTCATACCCTACCAATGCTTAAGGTTCTGTTGTGGCAGGATCCAGCGACCATGTCGCTTTAGATTATTGTCGGGTCATTCGCAAATACCTAACTTTCTTTTTCCTTGGCAATTATTCCCCAAGAAAAGTGAGTAACAGGATGATTACTCATCCTCTTGTAAATTAACTTGCCAACCTCATTTCGAGAGATGACAAACTCTCTTGTGGACAAATCTCAAGTCTATACAATGTTGCAGCTTTTTGCACATGTATTGCATCTAATTCCACGGGATCATTCCATTGCTTAGTGTTTTCCGTTCACGGAATTTACCCCAGCCGAGTAACAGGGTTTTAGGGTATCCTCCAAAACATTCCTAATTAGGTTGACCCATGGTTCTAGAAATATGCAACTCCGTCGGAGTTTCATCATGATCCTTAGGATAAAACCTTAGATCATTTCATACATGAACATCCAATTGCTTCGACATTTTGTGAACGTGTGTAGGATCTTTAGATTCACAGTTTTTGTCTAAGCTAGGTCGAATTATTATTGCACTAAATCCTAGTTAGCACTTGGAATACCTATCATACTGACGGAGCCATACCCCTATGAGTCCCTTGTGGTTTAGGTTTCTTAGTCACTTCAATTATACCTATCTTGCGACGAGGATGATCCTTCTAAAGGTAATAAACTAGATCTAACGGAGAGCAATAGATACAATTCCACCAATACGCGTAAACATGCGATTGATTGCCTCTACGTATCACATGGTTCATGATAACTTTATCTTTCCTTGGTAAGGTAAAATGCTTGCCAATCTGTACGCTAACTTTCCTAGGTCCTGCTAGGATTTACCAATTAATCATGCCTACTACTTTGTAGTCTATACTTTCGAATCCTATGCTTTGACGAACCATGCAATCTTTCCTAAATGCGGTTTCTAATGAATGACGTTATCGCATGATGACTATGCAATATGCAACATTCTCCTAGCTACGAAGTAGTTAATGAAACTTATACAAAGCTAGTGTTAACTTATTCCATCTTACATGCTATTTGCAAGACCATACGTTCATTTTAGTATTCTATTATTTCTTTCCGGATAATACCTTATGGTGCTAACCTTTTCCTATGAAATAATTACGAGAAGTATGTTGCCTAATGTGCGGCACATGCTTATTTCTACCATGTCTAGGACGGAAGATAATGTACTTATAAATTCCATTTCTTTGCCTAAGTTTAGACTCATTACCTTGATAAGGTACCAGAACTACATGCAACTAACCTTCTACTCGTTCAAATTCACGACATATTTCAATCTTACCTAATGTTTCAGGAGATGCTTTGTCACATGTATTTCTTTCCAATTTCCGTATGCATTAAAATTAAACGTAAAAATGCAATTTCCTCTATGAGCTAAGCGCGTCTAATCATGCGAGAATAACTCGAAAGAACCTGGACTTGTGGGCTCGGGGAGATGTCCACTTGTATATTCGGAGATGATCTCCCGCGGTCGCTCCTTGTGATCTTTTTGGGGCCATTGTAGACGTGGATTCGACTTATGATTTGCCCTAGCGGTCTACGAAGTGACTGGCCTCGGAATGCGGCCTTCCGACCTTTGCCTTTATCCTTGTATGCGGAAGATTCCTTTTCGGGATGGTACTTGCGGCAAAGGCTTTAGGAGTCTTCAAGAAAACTCGAATCGGCACGGAAATTAATCTCGGGCGGCTTGCGGCTTTAAAATCTTCTTGCGATAGCCTTTTTGATGGGTCTTGCGGGGGTCTTTATGGCTTCACCGTCCCCTCTTCAAAGTCCCGGGAAGGGTATGAAGAGATCTTCTTGGAAATGGGGTGGGAAGGGTTTTTGTGACAGGTGGTGGGAAGGGGGCTTAAGAAACCCCCTTAGAAGCTTCCTAGAGAAGCTTCTAAGAGCTTCTGGCAGCACGTGGGCACGTTGGGGGGTCCCAATGATCATGGGAGAAAAGGCGTGGTCTAGGCGAGGATGGCGGCGGCCTGGTGGTTCCATGTGGCGTGGCGGCTCCCTGTCGATGGCTTCCCAGCGGCCAGCGGCTCCCCACACAGCGTCCTCTCCTTCCACAGCGACCTCCCTCCACACTGCGTCCTTCTCTCCCCTTCACACGACCCGTTCCCTCCTTCTCACAGCCTGGCGACCTCCCCTTCCTTCATGGCAGCCTGGCGACCTCCCCGCGTCCTTCACGGCAGCCTGGCGACCTCCTCCACCTCCTCTCACCCTCCTGCTCGTCCAGCACCCTCCTCTCCACGGCGCGTCCTCTCCTTCCATAGCTGGCCTTCACACGATCTTCTGCCTCCATGTCCTTCTCTCCTTTCCCCCCTCCCCAAGAGGGGGTTCTTATAGTCCAAGGGGGGAGAGGGAACCTCCCCACGTGGTCAGTTGCATGGCTCTCTCCCTCTCACCTCCCTCATGCTAGCCCATCCCTTTCCCCCCCCAGCCACACATCGGCTGGGGAAAATAATAAAAAAAATTGCTCTAATTCCACCTTTATCCCCTTATCCTCCTCCCAAGAGGGAGTATCCCCGCGGCTATGCCGGTTTGAATCCCCAACCTTATTTTCGTAAGGTGGAGTGTCTCCATTTCCCGCGTATGGCTATAGATTAGCTGCTGGCACTAGTGATAATCTTTGCACGAGATTTACACGACATGCGGGAAGTCAATATTTACGGCACGCAGTGTGCGGAAATATTACACAAAAATGGTGCACACTTTGTTCTCGAGCCAGAGGTACAACACCATAATGAGCCGGATCAACGTGCCTTTGCTTGACAGCATTGTGGCACAATCACTGGACGAGGTAAATCTGAACGGGATTGTGAGGAGAACCGTAGAGGCTTCAGCTAAAGCTCTAGCAATGGGAGGAAGAGCCACTAGAGGAGAATCCCCATCGTCCAGATCAAAATGCAAGGCATCCTCCTACAAGGCCTCAACCATAGGGTTTGGAGGCGTCCTTACTACCATAATTCGAGAAGCACTAGGGCAAGGACAGGAAGAAGAAGATAAGAAGGGAGACGAAGAAGGAAGTGGCGAGTCATCGTCACAACCCCCACCTCACACAGAAGAACATCACAGGTCTTCAGATGAAATAGAGACTAACAAAGATGAAGAGGGAGAGTCCCAGGGCAGCCCACAGAGGCACACAAAACAAAGAATGAAAGCCCTGCATGGAAAGAGGGAAGAAGAGTGCAAGAAAAAAGAAAAAGGAGATCTGGAGAGGGCTCGGAGGGAGTCGCTCAGGGATGAGGAGGAGAGAAAAAAGAAGGAGCAAGAGGAGGCAAGATTAGCTGAGATGGAATCAAAGAAGGCAAAGGAGGAGAGGAAGAAGACTGAAGAGGAGTTGAGAAGAAAGGAAGAGGAAGAAATAGTGCTAGCCACCCGTCGCTCCATTGAGGAGCAGCACAAAAGAGATGAGGAGGGCACAAAGAGCCCATGCAGAACACAAGCACCTGGTCCTAGTACCCGCATGCCAGACATCACACCCCCGCCCCCAGTAGAAGGAAAAGGCAAAGAACCAATGGTGCCAATTCCCCCTCTCTTTGTACCTACCACACTAGCCACTCTCATAATGACAACGTCCACTACCACCGCCACCCAAGGCTCCACTCCCAAGGTCAATCTCAGTAATGTCTTGGAGTGGGTGTAGTTTTTGGTTGACAAGCAGATGGGCCAAGGAGGAGGAGAGGTCACGCCCTCTGCAGCCGGAACTAAGAGACCTATAACTGCTGATGCAGAGTCACAAAGGGACCCAAAGAGAAAAAAAAACAGAAACTTCCACCACCTCCGTCCCCACAACAGGCATGCCAGCACAAGAATATGATGAATACGTGCAGCTGCTAGCTCAGCTGGAAAAGGCGAAGGAAGAGAAGAAAGCAGCGACGACTGCTGAGCTGGAAGCTGAGAAAGAGGCTAGAGCTGCCTTCCAGCTGGAAACAACGAGGCAGCTAGCCGCAGCTCAGAGAGAATTACATGAGCTGAAAGGGCAGCTCCAAGAAAAGGAGGATGCGGAAGCCGAGTATGAGACCAAGGCAGTGAAGACACCGAGGTCATGGCATCTTTTAGATGGCGAAATGATGAACTTATAGGATTTTGCGAGGATCTGCAGGCCTAGGGGGAGAAGATCCATAAGGCTACGAATGACTTGGAGGTGGTACAAGAAGAGAGGGCTCATAGGTATGAGAAAGAGATAGAAAAGTTAAAACAGGAGCTGAGTGCGGAGCAAGAGAAATAGGTACAGGTGAAGAAGGACATGCAAGACCAAGAGCAGCGACTGACAGTGCTGGCTCAAAGGCAAGGCAAGAGTCTGGAGGATATGAGAAAGAGGGCCGAGGAGTGGGTCACTCACAATGAAAGGCGGGTGAAGACTCTCACCCAACTCTTAGGAACAACTGGAGAAAGATAAAATGATGGTGAAAAACAGGGCAGGTGCCGTCTTCATGAGCTTCAATGCTCAACAATGTGCTTTCATGACCACCCTGCTGGACGTAACAGTACCAGAAGGCAACGAGACCGTGGAAACAACCTGCAAGAAGCTAGGCATGGCACGTAGAGCACTAAAAGCAGGAATACAACTGCCGGCTTGAATGACAAGAGCCAGCCCAAGCCTGGAAGAACAACATAATTCACTACTAGAGGCAAGGCTATCTCCCCAAGAGATAGACTCATTGGGCTTAAGAGCAGAGGCAGTGCAGCAAGAGCAACGGCGAGAGGGGGATGGGACCAACTTCAATTTCGAAATGGGGCCTCAAGAGGAGGAGTTGGTCCATCCACCCCCTTCACCACCACCAGAAGACCAGCCGCCCACTGACCCATCCACAGAGAGAGTAGCCGCTCAAGAAGAAAGGCAGAGGAAGCTTATTGAAGAGGTCAGGGCTAGACAGAGGGCTCGGCCAGTGATAGCAACCGCAGTGCCAATTTTGCCCACCCTAGAAGAGCACCCTGCGCGCTTCCAAGCAGACATCACTGCCTGGGAGCAACAGGAGCTGAATAGACAACCCTATGACTTCGCTTTCAGCTTCCCCACGAACTTCAGAAGAGTTTTACCCATTAAAGTGGTAGACAAAGTCATAGGTGTCGCTGGAAGGCTTAGAGACATGTGGTTGCTGGAAAGAGAGTAGCATCCGACTACATGGAGCAATGTAGACAGTGAATACTAGCAGAGCAAGGTATTTAGACCGCCAAGATCTGTGCCAGGATTCGAAAGCCAGCCTCTGTGGAGGAGAAGGCTATGTTTGATGAATATGGACACTTGGATGACCTTTTGCAATGCACTCCCCTCCGAGCGTAATGATCCCACTCACATGCCGTACCCTCGGAGGATTGGAGTCGATTTTGACCCAAGTGCCCACGGAAGGTATGATTTCCCAATCATCTACAATCCTAATTGTACAAATTACAAGGATGCTCTTACCTTCACCCCTAGTGATCTATGTAATGCCATTGTACACTTTCTAGACACATTCTCCTCTTGCCCTGACCTAGCATTTATCACTACTTGTAATTACCTTCGCCTACTTAGAATTCTCCTTAGGATAGATCCCACTCCGCAAGAGCGCAACTTACCCCCTCTCTTCTTTGATCCTAACATGATTGATAGTTGTGCCATGGCTCGTCTCATGATGCGAGCCACATTCCTACCCTCGTTTTGCCTAGCCCTTTTAGAGGATATGAGCGACAGTCGATTTTTGACTTGTAGTCATCCCTTCCTCTCCACCACCACACTACAAACCCGCCTCGATCTACGTAGGTATCTGCAAAGCCGACCCTTCCTTAATAGATCCTACAAACCCCAACCTCCTTCCCAACATGATCGGAGTGAAAAACAGTAGCCATATTCCCCTCTATAACTTCTTCCCTTATTAACAACTTTTAAAAAAAAGAAAAAAGAAAAGAAAAGAAAAGCAAAGAACGTACAAAAAGAGAAAAGCTAAGAAAGAAAGGCAAAGCAGAAAGCATGACAACACAAGCACTCACTTGTAGAAGCACTCAATCAGCACATAAGCACTATCACTGCACCTAGGGGTTCTCAAGTTAAGCGTCCCGGTGGCTTCGGTCGGCCGGCTCCACTCCAACCCCCTAGCCCCTTTTGCTCCCCCACTTCACCCTTAGAGCACATGAAGGGCAGGACATACCTAGGGAGGTAACACTCGCCTGTCACCCTAAGCCACTTGCACCGCACCTTCCTTGGCACAAATGGGGTTCTCAAGTGTGGGACATCACCCAAAATTGCCTGCGGTTAGACCCACCTCCCCATTCCACTAGCACAAGCATAGTACACTAACACGGTACGATAGACACTCCCCTTAGGTAGAGCACAACACCTTCTCCTGTCAGGCATCACATAAAGCAATAAACCACCAACTTCGGAGGCCTCGTCAACCACTCACTATCCATTTAACTTCTCTGATAACCATCATTCCTCAGCTTCCACGAGCACCTGAATCTCCATGTGGCCCTCCCCTTTACATCATCATTTGTCCAACTGCCTACCACTCTGCAACAACACAAAAGTGCCATGGGACTGGCACTCGTGTAGGAGGGGGTAATGTTAACACTGAGTCAAGATGGCAGAAAATGAAGGAAAAAGTAAAAAAAGCACAGAAAAAGAGTAAAGACACGCAGGCGACTGCTAAAGCTAAGCCTTGACAAAGAGCACAATTTTAAATGAAAGGCGCCTTAAAAACTTGGAAAATTCTTGTAAAAGAGCGCCGGGCTGCCTCCTGTGCCAATTGTAAAATATTAGACGGGTGTAGGCTAAAGGCATAAGGCTAGAAGAGGGAAATGGAAAAGAGACCTTGCCACAATGGCCGGTCATGTAAAAAAGGGATAGGTGCCCATGGGATTTTAGGGTTTGTATATATAAAGTTCAAAAAGTGAATGGAAGCTCATTCTTTTGGTGTGTGACAAAAGGAGTCTTCATCTTCTTCTCTTCTTCTCTCCTTCTTGCTTGTGCGTGCTCTTGAGAGAGGGAGTGTGAGAGTGTGAGGGAGTGAGTGTGTGGGAGTGAGGGATCAAGAGGGTGAAGCTCTTCACCATCTCCTCTTCTCTTCTTCTCTTCTCTTCTCTTCTCTTCTCTTCTCTTCTCTTCTCTTGCGCGCACGGCTATGGAGGATAGAGCTTGGAGATGGTAGAGGCTTGAGGATGCTTGAGCTTGCATTGAGAATCGTGGAGCTACCGAGGTGTGCAAGAGAGGTGGCTACTCACATTGGCATCAAGGTAAGCTCATTACACTCGTAGGATCGACGACGTGTCGGCTAGGTGAGAGATAGCCATTAGAGCTCACTTGAAATGCTTGAAGCAATAAGTGGTCCGTGGGTCTTGGCGGTTGAGCGAAAGCTCCCACAGAGTGTTGGAGTAGTAATCTGAGATCCCCGACGTAGAGTTACGATGAAGTTAGCTGCTTATCTCGGGGTAGGATTCACTAACAATATGGCAGAGTATAAAGCCTTGATTATGGGACTGCATATTGCCAAACAAGGTGGTATTCGACAGTTGTTAGTAAAAGGGGATTCCCAGTTGATCCTGAATCAGCTAGATGGGACATACACAATACAGAATCCATTATTTGTATGTATCATCGAACTGCGATGACCCTACTTGAGGAGTTTGAGAGAGTGCCTTTTCAGCTGATTCCACGTTACTGGAATCAGTTTGCGAATTCACTGGCAAATCTTGCTTATGAAGAAGACCTTTTCTTCAACTGTGGTCCTAGTTTGGATATTACTATCAATAATGAGACAGGACCCAGTCGCTTGTGGGGAATGTTATCATAGCATGCAATATATGGGAGGTGATGGTTGATATGGGTGATGCAAAGAGTAGCCGCGACCAATCTACCGTTGTTATCCTGGACCCATGGGTTAATTAGACAACATGTTATGCATACACCTCTTACTATATATGCAAGAGGGATGGGTCATAACCTTATGCATTTAGTTTAGCGCTGTGAGCCCTAGTTTTCCTCCTTGGAAAGGAGCATATTATTGTATATCTATACTATTTCGGGGAGGGGTGTGTAGGTGCTATTCTGTTTGATTTCGTTAGGCCAAGAGGGCCGATCAGTTTTTGTAGTGAAATGTTTTATTTCATTAGGTCAAAAGGGCCAATCGTCTGTTTAGTACAGGTGCGGTTAATGGTTTCTTGTTTTAGTTCTGTACTAGACAGGTTCAAAGAAGAGATTGGAAGGAGCCTTTGTCGAGCAGAAGCTTCTCGTGGCCCTATCCAGGTGATATTTCTCCTTTTCGAGTATCATGTTTTTATGCTATTTGCGTCTGTGTACTTGTAGGGGATTTCTCTTTTCTTGTTGGGGACCGGCGTCCAAGGCATGAAGTCCCAGGTTTAGGTTAGGTATGTTTGAGGGAGGTCTGAGTAGTCGTTGCCTCCTGCAAAGACATTGCCAGGCACGGAAAGACCTGTTTTAGAAGTCAGTTCTAGTGACCCTTTTCTGCTAGCCTACTAGGCAGCCGTTCTAAGAGTTCTTGTTAGTTGCGAGGCAATTAGAGAAGCCTACCGAAGGAAAATGATGATGATAGAGAAAAAAAACCCAGAATATCTTAAAGAAAATAAATATATACAAAGGTGTGTAAAAAGGGGTTCTAACCCCTCTAAACATAGAAAAGAAAAGAAAGGAAAATTTAGAAGCAGTTGATCATCGCCTTGCAAAGGCCTGGTAGGTTCTTGGGGACAAGTCGATGCCTTGTCTTCCTAGGGGTGGCATCTTGCTGGAAAAGAAGAAAGTAAGGAAGGTTGGAGAGAAAATAAAAGTGAGCATTAGAAAAGGATTAAGTGTTGCCTTGCGAGGGCTTGGTAGGTTCTCTAGTACCAAGACAGGACCTGAGGCCGATGCCCTATTCTCCTTGGGTCACTACGCTCAGCTCCCTCCTTTTTACATGCCCGAGTATGGAAAATAAAAACCTAAAAGAAGAAATGTGCTAAAAGAAAATACTTCTTGATTAGGCTATAGGAGTCCTTGCCTAGTAGGAGCTCCTGGTTGTGTTGTCCTTAGTTAGGTAGGTAGTTCAGACCACCACTTAGGGCGACCTCTTTGATAGTTCTTTTTAGTTTGGCCGTGTTGGAGCAGTTGGTTAGTGACTAGCTTTGGTCCTTTTATCAAATTATGCCAGGCCTACTCCTTGTGGATTTCATGCCTTGGTTTTGTCAGGAGGTAGGGTGAGCATTGTGCTATGTTTTAGTATGCATCTATTTTATATCAGCTTGATGCTTCCTTTGGTTGTTTCGTGCAGATCGGTTGTGGGATTCGACGGGTTGAGTCACCCTATCCCATGGTCGCCAATGAGAGCGGATTTTTGAGCCCGGGAAGTGCCTAAAATTTGCCAAAAAATCAAGATTTTAGGGGAAAAATATTTAACATTGAAGGCCGCGGTTCCAGCTAGGACGATTTTAAGCACCAAGTGAAAGACGGCTTTTAAAAGGCACCCAAGCGACACTTGTGGATTTTTGATAATTTTTTCGACTGTCGTGCGGGATGTCAGGAGTTGCCAGTCAGTGCGGGATGTCAAGCCAGATGCCCAGGATTTTTCAGAGCTCGAATCGGAGACTGGACAAGGAAGGGACCGCAAAATGGTCAAGATATGAAGAGGTGGATCAAACCTTGGCCAAAAGGGGGGGTTCCCTTTGGAGATTTTAACCCCCCTAAATTTTATGATCAAAAGATGCAACATTTCGTGGAGATAAATTGTGAGGATATGGTGGCAGGATGCGCCGAAATTTGCGCCTCCTCCCATCATGATGGAGGATGGAGGTTGTGAAGAACCTATCTGGTCGACATTGGGGCTAATCTTCTCCCTCTTGGCTGATGCTATTGCCGCCCTTCATGCATGGAATGGCTGTGTGGATGAAGAGAACAGATTCTAGTCTTTCTCTCTCCTCCCTCTCTCTCTTCTCTATGGCCTGTTCATGTGTGCCATCTTGATGAAGGAATCGGGGAAGGAGAATGAAGGAAATGGTGATGAAGATTGATGGAGATGCTGAAGATTGAAGTACTCAATTGGATTGAGAGCAATGGAGGCTCCATTTGATGGTTATGCATTCATTCAAGGCATCTCGGGTTACGTAAAAATACGATATGACCATTTTTATGAAGAAAATGAAGGATTTTTTATAGTTTATGATGATAATTATGTTCTTATTGGATGAAAATTTGTTTGTGGACTGTTTGCATTATGAGTAATTGTTGTTTATAAAAAAATATTGGTTTTGCAATGATTCACATGCTTTATTTAATTCCCGTGAACCCAAAAAATGGTTTTTAAGTGGCAAAATGGTAGTTTTTTCGTTTCGGGTGGGGGAAAGGTGTTCCCATGGGGAGAATATGAAAGATAAATTGAATGTTAGTATGCTAAAGTGATTGGAATAAGAAAAACTAGAAAATAGCATATTTTATTGCCAAATAAATCAAGAAAATGGGAAAAATAAGGGGAAAAATAGAAATGTGTCTTGGAAAAATAAGGAAAAATATAAGGATTGTTTGTGGATGTGTGGTAGTGGCAAAGCATGAGGTTTGGCCTCAGTGCCCTATCTCTTTGTCAAATTTTGTGATTTATTGATTTTTATACATCAAAATATGACAAAATGAACCTCTACACCTATGCAACGAGAGCAATACCTAAACGTAGGGGGTTGGGATGTTTGAATGGTATGATTTGCATGCTGATTGTTGCTAATTTTCTGATGCATACCATGACATAGAGTTCGTGTTATTTTGATTAAGGGTGCTATCATTTCATCGCCACAACACGTTAGGGAATAAGAATTGAAAGCCTGGTTGTGCACAAAGCACGTTGCTGATTTGAAAATGATGTTTAAGCACTTTAGGATCATTCACTTTGCATGTGCATGTTAAGCATGGTATCATAATTAAAAACCTGGATGCATAGCACATGTTTTCAATGACAATGATCCACGCTGAGTGTGGAAAGGCATCCTAATCTGTAGAATAAACGTTCATTTCTTGGGGGATTATTTAGTGAGGACACACGGTATCTCCTGGAGTTCTTTCGAAATGAAGAGTGGAGTTTGTTCGTTTGTTTTATATGTTGAGCAGTGCATCAAGGGGCCAATCCCTATGATGTAGGAGAGTTGCAGTGGGACCGTGGTATTTCTACCGAGAGGCTGCCTCCTATATATGTGATTATCATGGTATTTATTGCCAATGTGTATGGGTTCTCCCTCTGAGGAGTTTATAGAAAGGGAAACTTTGGACTACAAAGCTATAAAACTATAAACGCATAGATTAGGCTTTAGGGCAATTTGTCTTTTAGCAGTAGATAGAGCTCCTGGTCCACGAGGCCGTGAGGGTGTAATTGTCTGTCCTGAGCATGAGGTCCTCAGTTAGTGCTATAGCCAGTGCCGGCCCATTTCAGGTCCCATCAGCAAGATTTCTCAGATCTCGAATCGATCATGAGATGAAGAAGAAACTACAACTAGACATCTACAATGCCAACATTTGGACAAATTACAAATGGGCATAGCCATGAACCTTGGGGGGGGGGGAGGGAAAAAGGGCCAACCTTAAAAGAAATTTATCAATTATGGGGGGGAGGCGTGCATTTTTCAAAATGGCATCGATTAGCAAAACAATGCCCCTTCCATCACGATTTGGAATTTTGGGGCTACAAAGAAGCCACCCAATAGATCATTGCAATGGAATCCTCAAAATTTTCACTGCTTTGATTCGTCACCTTCCACATGTGAGATGGTTGCCTAAATGGAAATTTTAGAAACCAGTCTTTCTCTCCCCTCCCTCTTGTTGAGATATCGAGCTCCACTCGTGGTATGCCAGGGTGACCGTTGTGCATTTATGTCACCGACTTGTTAGTTGCGGATGCGGTTGGTACACTACCCATGAATAATAGCTAGATGACAGCTATTCGTATCTACTCTAGTTCGTGGCTCAATTAGTATGCCACCTTAGTTAGTTGAGTTTGGTTTGAGACCCATATATAGGGTTATTCTATTTCTATGTACTAGAGTTCTTTTTGGCTTACACAACTAAGAAAAGGAAAACTGTTTTCAGCCTCCACCTTTGTGTGTATTTCCCCCATTGTGCAAGCAAGAAAGCTACAAGTGAGACTCCTTCCTTCTCTCCCACAATCTTGACATGGTATCAAAGCCTTGTTCGTGGTAAGGAGCTCAAGAAAGAAAACCAAGTTCGCGGTGTTCTGGTAAGAGGATCAGTGTTGCTTTCATTTTTCTGTTTTTTTTATTTGAGGCCATTTTAGGGCCTGTTTTGAAGGCGGAAGTTTTCTGCACGCACTCAGGAAAAGGCCCTGTTTTATGCTGTGTGACCACTGTTCTACAGGTCGGTGAAAAGTTACTATAGAAATTGCATCGTATGTCTATGCACAGAGACATTGGGAGTTACAGAATCATCCTTGTTGCCTGTTGATGCAAAATCATCACTAGGAAGTGACTATGTGGTCAAATACCACTTTCGTCAGTTTTGCAGATTTTCCCTTGTGAGGCTAAAGCTGTGTTCTTTGCAATGAAAGAATCTTTTGCAGTGTTCTGTAATGGCATCTGATTCTCTTTCACAGATTGTCACTGAAAAGCTTGACAAGAACAACTTCCAAGCATCGAAGTTTAGAATGACGAATTTCCTTATGGGAAAAGGATATTGGGAATTTGTTGCAGGAAATGAAGAAGAACTAGTTCTTCTTGATGTTCCCAATCAACAGCAAATGCAAGCATTTAAAGCATGGCATGAGAGAGCCGGGAAAGTTATGTACTAGCTATCTATCAACATTTCAGACTCTATGATTGTGCGTATTCAAGATGCAAGTACGGCAAAGGGGGCATGGGATACTTTGTCAAAAATGTATAGCACAAATACGCAAGCCAGGAAAATGCAGCTCAAGCAAGAGTTGCACAATGTGCAAAGAGAGAGCATGAGCATCAATGACTACCACATGAAGGTGAAGAAGATTGTAGATGCACTTGCTTCCATTGGGTCGCCAGTGGAAGATGATGATTTAGTTTCCGTGACCTTGAATGGTCTAGGAAAGGATTATGCACAGTTTTGGACATCCATTTCAATTCGTAAAAGATTTCCTGATTTTGAGGAGTTGATTGCTCTTCTAATTTCTAAGGAGCAGAGAAATGGTGGTGCATGTTCTTCAGGAGGAACTTCAAAAGAAGCTGTCTTCTACTCAAATGCTGGAAGAGGTAGAGGCAGAGGTAGAGGAGGCCGATTTAGAGGTCGTGGTAGAAATCAGAACATGTAGCAAACTCAAGAAAACCAGTCCTATGGAAGAGGACGTGGTAACTCTAGAGGCAGGGGGAGCCAAAGAGGTCGTGGTGGATGGCAAAGAGGCCAAAATGCAAACAGCAATGTTGAATGCTACTACTGTGGTAAAATGGGTCATATGGCTAAAGACTACTATAAAAAGTAGAATGACATCATGAATGGAAAATTGCAACAATGAAATTATGCATCTTCTAGTAGACAGGGTGATGACAGAAATGAGCATTTGTTTATGGTGCAGCACATGAACAATTCTATGACAAGTGCAGAAGAAAGCAACGATATATGGTATGTCCTGAATATCACCAAGAATCTGGTTTCTATTGGTCAAATGGTTGAGCAGGGCTTGCAGGTCGGATTTAATCCTCATGGATGCTTTGTTGAGGATATGAAAAATAAAGGTCGCTTGATAGCAAAAGGAAAGAAGAAGGGTAGAATGTTTACGTTGGATGCAGACATGTCTGAATTGAGTACAGTAATGTTTGCACATGGGACCGGTGTAGTTGCAGATATTGATATCTGGCATAAACGCATTGGTCATGTTAATGTACATCGACTTAAATCAATGCAGGCCCAAAATATTATTGCAGGATTGCCTAAATTCAAGGTTGCAGAAATGCATAAGGTATGTGAAGCCTGCCAATTTGGAAAACAGGGAAGGAAACCATTTCCTAGACATGTTCAAGACAGTAAGAAGCCATTGGAATTAATCCACTCTAATGTGTGGACTACTAAAGCTGCATCTCTTGGAGGCTGTCATTATTTTGTCACTTTTATTGATGACTATAGCAAAAAAGTTTGGGTGTATTTTATGAAAAAGAAAAGTGAAGTTTTTGGGCATTTCAAAACTCTTAAAGCTATGGTTGAAAAAGAAACAGGCCTGCAAATAAAATGCCTAAGGTTAGATGGAGGGGGAGAGTACCTCTCAAATGAGTTTGCAAGGTTCCTGCAGGAGCATGGCATAAAGCAGCAATATTCATACAGTCATACCCCGCAACAAAATGGAATTGCAGAAAGGAAAAACAGGCATATTGGAGAGGTATCTCGTGCCATGCTCAATGAAAAAGACTTGCCAGATTTTTATTGGCCTGAGGCAGTTGCTACAGCAGTCTACATAATGAACAGAACTTCCACTGCAGCAATACATGGGATGACTCCAGAGGAGAGGTATACTAGTAGGAAACCAGATATTTCTCATTTGAAAATTTTTTGTTGCATTGCCTATGTTCATATGCCAGATGAGTTGAGATCCAAGTTGGATCCAAAAGCTGAGAAGTGCATCTTTATTGGTTACTCTCTGTAGCAACAGAAAGGGTATAGATGCTATAACCCTTCTACTCGTAAGTTTACAATGAGAAAAGATATTGTTTTTGATGAGATGAGTAGCTGGTATAAACCAGTAAATGTAATTGATGATGTAGATGTACAAAATGGTAATGCTGCACAGAATTCATAGCAGCAGTCACAAAATATTAGTGGACCTCGAACGTCCTCTAGTAGTGGTTCACATTCTTCGCCATGGATAGGCAGATTGAGATCAGAAGAATATTCTCAAAGCAATGCAGATAGTGGTATTCAGGTATCACGAAAAGGAAAAGAGAAGCTAGATGAGCCCATGTTTGATGTGAATGCAGGTCACTCTTATGTGGATGGTGAATCTAGTGGCTCAGAACAGAGCATTGATGATGAGTTGGGTATTCCTTCTATTGTTGCACCTGGAGTAAGGAAGACCAGGGATGTTTTGAGAGCACCTGGGAGTGAACCTACTTTGCGCAAGTCTACCAGAGCTAGGTATCCTGTGGATAGGCTGAAATATGATGGATTTACAGCCATTCACTATGCTTATATGGTCAAAGTGATACAGGAACCAGAACCCACTTCTTTTAAGCAAGCCATGGGAAAAGAAAAATGGGAGAAAGCCATGGATGAAGAAATGGATGCCTTGGAAGCAAATGCTACATGGGAATTGGTACCTTTGCCTAAAGGTAAGAATGTAATTGGTTGTAAGTGGGTTTATAAGGTGAAGCAAATGCAGATGGTTCTGTGAACAGATACAAGGCAAGATTAGTAGTCAAGGGGTATGCACAAACATATGGCATTGATTATGAAGAAACATTCAGTCCGGTTGCAAGGATGGCAACCGTAAGAGAAGTCATTGCTATGGTTGCATCAAGGGAATGGTCTTTACATCAGATGAATATAAAGAATGCCTTCTTGCATGGTGATTTGCAAGAAGAGGTATATATGGAGCAGCCACTAGGTTATGTTCATGCTGTTCATCCTGAGTTTGTTTGCAGGTTGAAGAAAGCATTGTATGGCTTGAAGCAAGCACCTAGAGCATGGTCTGACAAGATAGGACAGTATCTTGTCACTATTGGCTTTCAGATTTCAAAGGCAGATTTCTCACTTTATGTGAGAAAAACAGAGAAAGATATTATGCTACTTGTCATTTATGTTGATGATTTGATTATGACAGGTGACAGTGATGAAGATATCCTTCATGTGAAAATTCTATTGAAGCAGAAGTTTGAGATGAAGGATTTGGGAGAGCTGCGTTATTTCTTGGGCATTGAGGTGATTAGATCACCAAGTGGGATGTGGCTCTTGCAGAGGTAGTATGGATTGGACATGCTGTCCAAATATGGAATGACAGGCTATAAGCCTATTTCAGTTCCTTTGGTGCAGAATGTGAAGCTGAGCGTAGATGTAGGTGAGCTTCTAAAAGACCCTACTATGTATAGACGCATAGTAGGAAGTTTGATTTATATGACTATTACCAGGCCAGATTTGAGCTATACTATTGGATTGGTAAGTCAGTTTATGCAGGCTCCAAGGAAACCGCATTTAGATGCGGCTAGACGCATACTCAGGTATGTGAAGTCCACATTGCAGTATGGACTATTTTATGAGACTGGGGTTCAAATACAACTGCATGGATACACTGATGCTGATTGGGCTGGTAGTATTTCTGATAGACGATCTACTAGTGGATATGTGTTCTCTTTTGGGAGTGCTGCAGTCACTTGGAGCAGCAAGAAACAACCTACAATTGCCTTGTCGAGCACAGAGGTTGAGTACAGGGGCGCAGCAATGGTTGCATGTGAGGTAGCTTGGTTGCATAAGCTACTTTATGATATGCATCAGCCTACAGATGGGCCAGTTGTCATTTATTATGACAACATGAGTAGTATACACTTGGCCAATAACCCATTCTATCATGGTAGAACAAAGCACATTGAGGTGCATTATCACTATGTGCGGGAGAGGGTTTTACTAGGTCTTATTGATCTAGTTTATGTCAGCACAGAGGATCAGGTAGCTAACATATTCACGAAGGCATTGGGCGCAAAGAAGCTACGCAAGTTCAGAGACCTGCTTGGTGTGCAGGAATTGGGATTGAGCTCAAGGGGGAGTGTTGAGATATCGAGCTCCACTCGTGGTATGCCAAGGTGACCGTTGTGCATTTATGTCACCGACTTGTTAGTTGCGGATGCGGTTGGTACACCGCCTATGAATAATAGCTAGATGACAGTTATCCTTATCTACTCTAGTTCGTGGCTCAGTTAGTATGCCACCTTAGTTAGTTGAGTTTGGTTTGAGACCCATATATAGGGTTCTTCCATTTCTATGTACTAGAGTTCTTTTTTGCTTACACAACTAAGAAGAGGAAAACTGTTTTCAGCCTCCACTTTTGTGTGTATTCCCCCATTGTGCAAGCAAGAAAGCTACAAGTGAGACTCCTTCCTTCTCTCCCACAATCTTGACACCTCCCTCTCCTCTTGATGCATGTTCCTATGTCTTAGTCAATGAGAGAAGAGGGTGGGCTAATTTGAGAGATTTCAATTGGGAGATGATGGTGAGACATGATGGAGTGTAGACCAGTGTTTGGAGGAGCATTAGTGGTTATTAATGAGCGTCAACGGGCCTTTCGAATACGAGGTATGTGTGAGATAAAGCACGATTTTATGAGGAAGTGCTAAATTTCATCATTTTATGATAAATCGCGATTGAAAATGGTTGCTATCTATTGTTAATGATCTATATTATGAGAGATATTAAGAAAATCAACAATAATTAGTCATTTATTAATTCTTCTATAAACATATAAAACCCATAAAATTGCAGTTTTAAGATAAATCATGGAATTTGGGAGTTTTGATGTGTCAACGGTGTTTGCATGGGATGAAAATAATTCTTAGCAAGTTTAGTCAAGTCACATAAAAAAATCATAAAATATCAATATTTATTGATAAATAAATAGAGAAAATAGAAAAAAATAGGAAAAATAAAATTTTATGATGTGTGAGTGGATGTATGGTATGGCTAAAGCATGGGGTTTAGCCTCAATTTAGCCCTATCTTTATATTAAAGTGTATATTTATCGCTCTTTATGTGAACTACCACTGAATGCACAACCTTCAACGATAGGGAGAGGAGGGGATAAGAAGTGTTGATTACATGCTTGATCTAATTTTTTTCTGATTCACTTTGGATATAGGATATGTGTGTTTGGAGAATTAAAGGATTTAGTTGTAGCATGAGCATGCTTGGTGCTGATCATATGCAACACAACAATTACGTTTAGAATGAAAGTATGAAAAGAAATGGTTTTGCACTGTCACAATGCTATTTTAAATGAATAAAATGATTGAGCACTATGAATCATTTACAGTTGCATCGCATTCAACACATGGTATCATCTTGGATGCATGGAAATTATCTTCATAAACATTGACCCATGTTGAGAGTGAGGTTTCCCAAGCCATATGACTAGCGCTCAATTTCTTTGGGGAAGTGTTTAGTGAGGATTATCTTTTATCTCCTGAATGATTGATTAAAGAGAGACTATGTATCGTACATGCTTTACATGTTCACATCGCATCTCGGGGGGCCAATCCTCCTTGAGGTGTAGAAGAGCCATAGAGGGGTTGTGGCAATTAGCCAAGGGGGGTGCTGCTTGTGTCTGTTGTACATGGTGTAAAACACAAATATGTGTAAGGGATCCCTGTGAGAAGTTTGGGAAGGGTTTCATTGGACTATGAGCTATACAAAAAAAAAACTAAACTAGAAGTTAGATCAGTGTGTGCACCAAGAGAGACAATAACCCACTACCATACACGGAGCATATACTAGAGAGAGTGGTAGGAAAGGAAGCCTACAACTTTTTGGATGGCCTTTTAGGCTATAACCAAGTGCAAGTCCATTAGGCACAAAATGGCATTTGCCACCAAAAGGGGGGTTTGCCTACGTAGTCATGTCATTTGGACTAACTAATGCCCTTGCTACCTTCCAACACCTCATATGTACCATTTTCAAGGATATGCTTATGTACTAGTTGGAAGTATTTGTCGATCACCTATGCATCTGCACTAACTGGAATGAGCAATTGGAAAAGTTGCAAATTGTCTTTGAATGGTGTGGGCAATATGGTCTCTTGCTAAATTCCTTAAAGTGCCAGTTTTGGAAAAGCACAGGTACATCTTAGGACACGTTGTGCCGAGGAATGGGATAGCCATAGGCTTTTCCAAAGTCAATGTGATTATAGATCTTCCCCCTCTCACCAAATTTTGGGGAGTTCAATGTTTCTTAGGCCACATGGGATACTAC
Organism: Lygodium microphyllum; assembly: GCF_053477565.2. Lineage (NCBI taxonomy): Eukaryota > Viridiplantae > Streptophyta > Polypodiopsida > Schizaeales > Lygodiaceae > Lygodium > Lygodium microphyllum. The sequence goes on from NC_141148.1 coordinate 109,285,706, forward strand.
TGGCGGTTTGTACTAAACTATATGTTGTTTGCTAGACCCCTATACAAGCTACTAATAGTCTTCAAGTGGGCTGAAGAATGTCAATAGGCCTATGAAAAACTTAAGCAAGCTCTAACTTCAGCTCCTATCTTGAGAGTCTTAGATTAGTCCATTACCTTTCACATGCACATTGATGCATCAAAATTTACCATGGGGACACTATTGTGCCAACCTAGCAAACATCACCTAAGCTATCCAGTGAGTTTTGCTAGCAGACAACTAATTGAAATAGAAATGAACTACTCCACAGCAAAGAGAGAAGGGTTACCCATGGTTTCTGCCATAAAGAAGTTCAGACACTATCTTCTAGTGACACCCTTCACCTTCTTTGTGGACCATCAAGCATTGCTTTATCTTGTGAATAAACCTTTGCGCAACGAGACTCATTGCTTAATGGTTACTTATGCTCTTAGAATTTAACTTTTTTGTGGTGGTACACAAGGGAAAACAACATTATATGGCAAATCATATGTCTTGCATACCCATAGGAGAGGGCACTAGGGGCGGGGAATCAATGAAGACAACCTATCGGATGCACACCCTTTTAAAATATCCAAAAAATGAGAATTATTGAAAGCAGACCTCACACCATATTGGGTGGATGACATAGTCCACATACTCGAGAATAGGCTATTGGAACGACCAATAGAGAAAGTTAGATAAAGAAGACTAATCTTGAAGATCCAAACTTATCAGTTGATTGCAGGTCAAGTTTATTGGGTAGTATAGGATGGACGTTTAAGAAGATGTGTCTGCGAGCACGAAATGTATGATGTACTCAAGGAAGCACATGGAAAAATAGTGGCAGAGCACTTTAGTGGCGACACTACTACACATCAGGTGCTCTAGTCCTAGTGGTGGCCAAAACTATTTCAGATGTAGCTAAGTTTGTAAAGCATTTGCAATGAGTGCCAATGGACTAAAGTACCTACACATAATGACAAAATAGAGTTGATCCTAGTGATTGCAGCCAACCATTCAAGAAGTGGAGAATCAATTTCATTGGCTAAATCAGTCACCTTGTAGCTCAATACTCCCAAGACAAATACATCATTGTTGCCATAGACTATCTCACGAAGTGGGCAGAAGTGCAAGCAAATCACAAAAATGATGCAAGGACCAAGGGTTTTTTTTGGGAGCATATATCATGATTCAATTTTCCCATAGAGTTGGTTAGTGACCAAGGCACACACTTCATCAAAAAAGTGATTGCTCACCTATTATCCACCTTCTTAATAATCCACAAGAAGCCCTCTCCATATTATCTACAAGCCAATGGTCAAGCTAAATCCACAAACAAGATCTTGGTGGATATTCTAAAAAAAGTCATCTATGCTTCGCGCAGTGAGTGGGACAACAAGCTTAATAGCCTACAAAATAGCCACTAGGGTAGACTCCATTTAGGTTGACCTATAGAACCAAAGCTATTTTGCTAGTGGAATTCTTTATTTTCAACTTGAGAATAGCATACCAAGGTGATGGGAGGGCCAAGAAGCATGGAAAATTTGGTTATTGGAGAGCTCGAACACCTATCTGAGACCCATCTCATTGGAACCCATACTCTAATATGCAAAACAAAATGCCACAAGAGTTGGTTTGACAAATATGTCAAGCAACAAGACTTTGGGAAAGGAGATTTAGTCTTACTATACTCTGTCAAAGAACACAAGCAGAAAATGAAGTTTAGGTGATTAGGACCCTTCAAGGTTTGCAAGATTAGTAGAATGAAAAATATGGAACTTGAAACTGTAGAAGGACAAGGTATAGGTTTCTTCAATGGAAGTCACATAAGGAAGTTTTAACCATTGTCACATCCACTTCATGAACCTTCGATCATAATCAACGTGGAATGTGAGGGTTGCCATCAACATAGAACGCGAGGATGCAAATGAGGAAGCAGTAGCACCAGCCTACCTGTAGATCACTATAACCTCCCAAAAGGTATACACCTTGGATGTGCTAATTGACAAGGGAGTTGATGACAATATCTTAATGCAAGAACACTAGACCCCAACTACAACCAACCAATGCAAAATTGAGCTATTTTTGGGGGACAATCCTATCCACTCTTAGAAAAATGTAAACTGATGGTTTCTATTGAGATTGAGAGTCTACCCATCATTTTGTACATGCTATCCAATAAGAAAAGTGTACAACGCATACACCTTGCATTGGGCATGTTAGAATCATAACCAATTTCAATAAAGCCATTTCAATTATCCCAAAGGTTGTAGTGCCACTGGTAGCTAAACCTAAGGTCCATTCTAAGGTGGGGAGAAGCACATCCCAATCTACTCCCATAGTACCTTCCAACTGCATCAAGGAACCACAATCCACCAACCACTCAAGTGGGTCCCTAAGTGTAGATCACCGTTTTAAAAATGTTAATCATCATTATGCATAATTTCCATGCCTCATGCTCTAGGCCTAAATGGTGGAGTTGGAGCTCCTATAGTGCATATGTGATTGAGCAATGCTGGGTTCCAAAAGCCCTACTGTGAGTCCAAGGATACTATGAGGGTAACATCTCATTGTGGTTTCCTAAACTTGCAAATGCTAAGTCTAATCCTCAATCTTAGGTCCCAAACACCAGGCTTTAGCAACATCAACCAAAATAGGGGAGGAGAAGAACTAAAAGGGAGGGCACTCAATCCTTGAGTGCTCAAATAGTCTATCAGCCCAAAGTTCAACCAAGAGTTTATGAGCAACCAAGCAAGTCCCTGCCTAAGGAATCTAAGATGATCACCACCGCAAAACCCGACAACAAAGCATCAATCAAATTGCACACCTCACAATCCAAGCCTACCACACCCACTAAGAATCTTCAAGTGCAAGTACCCTGCATCAACTTGTCTTGTTGAACTAAACCCAAGCCACGAGCCACCATAGCCACACGATGATTCATTCTTGAAGTGGTATTCAATATGACCATGGACACAGGGGATGACTTGGCTACGTGCATTTGATGTTGGATTCAACTTTCACACTATTTGCTAGAAGTTATGAACGTTTAGACCTAGGCCTGCTTGAAAAACCCATAGCAACTAAAGTGCAAATTTTTTTAAATTAAGGCTTCCACCATTGCAAATGAGATGATTGGCAATGAAATTTTGTGAGAAAAGCCTGTAAACCAACAATCCTATCAAAAAGGTAAAATTTCCATGCCACTAGAGGAGCTTTTTGAAGTCCAAAGACTCATTGAATTTGAGTCTAATTTCTTACAAAAGTGGTATAATTTACATCTTTCATGAGCTCAAGAGGGTTACAAATCATGACCAATGTGGAGCAATGACATGCCATCAAGAGTTTTGAGTACAAACCCAACCTATGTGGCCCCCACTTTATTTAGAGTATTGGCCATAACTAGGAATCCGCCATTAGAAGACAATATTTTGCTTTACTCATACTTGGATAAGATTCTAACGAAGGAGGAACTCCACATTGCAAATTGAATCGACTCATGTGACCTCTTGACTAATATCTTAACTTACATCTTGCAAGTAGGCATTTGCCCATAGGATACATATAGTTATGTGACTCTTGAGTACAACCCCAAGTTTTATGACTCATTCTTGAGAAAATGAGGCACACCATGGGTGCATTGAATGACCGTAGACCTTAATTTCCACAATCCTAGAACCTTTCTAGGGGGAAGCGGAGTAATGGATGAAAACTCAAAATAGAAATTGAATTCTAAAAGAGAGGAATGAATGTGTAAAGTGTGTGGATTGATTGGTATAAGAATTCTTATTTTGTGGATTATATTTCTCATTGTCGAACACTAATCTTTCTAGTCATTGTACTTTTCATGCAAGAGATTCCCTTAAAAGAAAACTAATTTTGAGATATCGTGTGGCAATAAGAACCTAAATGGTAGGACAACGAGATAAATCCAACAGGCTCCCCTTCTGAGAGGAGGAGAATAGAAGATATGGATTAGCCATGGAGATCCGGGCATTCAACTAATTAAAATATCACACCATCCACAATCTAGAAGGAGTGGTGACATCCAAACAGGTAGTATTACATATGATAGATCGATGCAACCTTACCAAGTACCTAGAAAATGTGGGACAAGACATCAACCATAGTAAATGTATAGAATTCCTGAGCACTTTTGATGTCTAAAGGAACAGTGGCATAGTGACTATCAGGTAAGGTGAAACCTCTAGAAAGGTGGAAGTTTCCCTCAATCCGCACATCATGGAGAAGGCCCTGGGGTTACCAGAGAAGCCAAAAAAGAGGCCAAAGAGGGATGTGTATGGAATGATAGGGATGGATAAAAAGAAGGTCTACACTAATGATGGAATCAACCTAATGGACATTCCAAACCCCACCATTCGACTGCAAGCTAAAATGGTCCATATCCTTTTTTCAAGCCAAATATATAATGCCCTTATGAATATAATTAGCATACCATTATTGGAAATCCTTGCATCCAATGCCCCCTAGATGAGGAAAATCAAAATGCCTACGTTGTTCGGAAGACAATACATGCATCAAGAAAGATACTAGCCATAGCACCAAGGGTGGCAAGAGGGGAGTCTTTAACTAGCATAGTATAATATGATAGGAAAAAGCTCACATCCAAGGCTTTGACCATAGGTTTTGGATGAGTGTTAATGGCCATTACCTCTAGGAAGCTCTAGGAGGTGAGGTAGAAAGAGAAGTGGTAAGGAGACCATTGAGCCATCACCAATCCGTAAGGAGCATCGCTCTCCCACCCTGACAAGCCCTATCATCTCATTTTTAGTAGGAGAATAAGGGGAATAAGAAAGCCACAAAGAGTAGTAGGATAACATGTAAATAATTGTTAAGGAAAAGGAGAATGACCAACCACCTCATCCAGAAGAAGGCTCAAGTGAGAAGACAGCCAATGAGCAACAAAGCTCAGAGTTACCCCACCAATCTTGGCCACACTAGCTAAATAAAAAGGACCAAGTTTTGTGGCATAAGGAAAGAGTAAAGTCCCATTACAACCAGCCCCACTAGTGTTGGCCACACCAACAATCACCCCAACACTAGGTATTGTGGAAGGGGTAGTCAATGAAAGCAATATCATAGCATGGGTGCAGTACCTAGTTAGCAAAGTACGAAAAATTGCACATGCACCTATCAAAGGAGCCCCTCTTGTAGAAACAAAGAGGCCAATAGTAACCACCTATGCAAAGTCATGCCAAGGGCTAAAGGCACCCCACTTAGAAGTGTCAACCACTTCGGTGCCTTTGGCCATGAGCCACAATGAAGACCAAGATGAATTAGTAAAGGAGTTTCAAAGCCAACTCCACAAGGAAATAGAAGAGAAAAAGGCCGCACTTGCAAAGCTCAAAAAAGGAAAGATGTCCTTTGTAGACTGGATGATGGAGCAAGCAAGAGTGATGACTATCATAAATAGGAAGGTGATAACAGTAAACGGGGTCTTGAAGGAAAGAGAGGGAGAAGAGGGTCTAAAAGAGTTGTATGATGAAGAGAGAGAGAGAGAGAGAACCGTATCTCCCTAGAAAATATGTGCACCTTCAAATTCTTGAGAAAATAAACATCTAGAGCTGAAAATAAAGGAGTTGATGAGGCAAAGAGAAGAGGCAAGGAAAGAGCTGCATGTGGAAAGGAACTAATGAGCCAAGGAGAACACGAAGAAACTAATGGAGCTACACAACTAACTACAATTAGCTCTCCACAAACATGCCATACTTAGAACAAAAAAACCAAGAGCAAGAGAAAATGCATACACTGTGGTAGGAGCAAGAGCAGGTGATTGCCATCCTACCCTAGTACCAAAACTAAGGGTTAGAGCAGATGAAGGAAAAAGCCAAAGAATGGGCAGCCAGGAATGAAGATAAAATAAAAAACATAGCTTGCAATCTGGCCCATTCCAAGATTGAGAGTCTCTTAGCGGAAAGCAAATAAGTAGTTGTCAATATATGAATATTGTGTGCATTATTAAGCACAATATTGAATTTCACATAGCCAAGAGGAGAAGAGACGTAGGAGTAACTAAGAAGAAAGCTAGAACTAATATGGAGAGCCCTGCAACATAAAATCCATGACAAGGCACCCAAGCCTAGCACCAGCTTGGAAGTAGTAGAGGAGCAATATACTTACCTAATCTCAACTAGTTTAACCACATAGGGACTTGCCTTGCTAGGGCTTGGGGAGCTAGAACAACAAATGCAGCCATCGCAATAGGAGCCACTAGCATTGGCCCATAGGAAGAAGGGCCTAATTTTGAACCAAACCATCAAGAGGAAGAACAAGCATAGGAATCAAGCTCCCCTAAAGTATAACTAGAAGAGCAAGGGGAGAAACTAGGGCCCCCTGAATAGATGGTGGAGGCAAGGCACAACTGTAGGGAGAAAGTGAAACATGCCCACAAGAAGTTTCAAGCTAAGACATTGTAAGTTCCACAAGTGGAAATCCTTCAAAGTGAGGAGAAAGGAACTTGCAATGTGGGAGCAATGGGAGAATGGTGGACCTGTTGAGTTCTCCTTCACTTTCCCTCACTCATTAGATAAAGTATTATCTCCTTGGGTAGTGGAGGATGCCATCAAGCTTTTAGCAAGGCTAGGAAGGATATGGCTAGAAGGATGGAGGAGGCACCCCACAAGGTGGCAACAAGAACCTGTATACTATTGGGAAAATAAGGCAATGGAGGTATCCCGAAGAATAAAGGGATATAAGGCATGGTCTAAGTGGTGTAGGAACATTTGGGATGCTAGCTTACAGGCTTGGATCACTTTCTACAGCACCCTATCTTATAAACAGGATATCCTATCTACATGCCCTACCCAATATGGTTTGGAGTCGATTTTAACTAGGAGTTGCATGGTGGATACGACTTCCCTCTAATCTACAAGGTAAATGGTTCAATCCCTAAAAGGGCCTTCATTTTCACTAAAAGGGACCTTTTTCCATCTATAGTAAGTTTCTTGAAGGACTTCTCCTCATGCCCCAACCTTGCTTTCATCACCATACATAACTACCTCCACCTACTGTGATACTACTAAAAAAAAAAACCTAATGTAGAGAAAGAGCAATTGCAACCCCTCTTTTTCGACAACAATATTGGGATAGATAGCTGTGCGATGGTGCATCTCATGATGAGAGCCACTCTCTTGATAGTGTTTTGTAGGACCTCTTAGAAGATATGCGTGATAGTAGACTCACTCAGTGTAACCACCCATTTTTGTCATTTACTCTACTCAATGTAAGAACCAACTTAAAGGGGTATCTGCAAAGCAAGGCTCCCTCTCATCAATGGGATGCCTCTTAGCATGATCCCTTATTAAAATTGAAAAAAAAGAGAAAGAAAAAAAAAAGAGACAAAAGAAAAGACGAGAAAAAGAAAAAGGACAAGAAGGAAAGAAGTAGAAAGAAAAGAAACACCATAAGGAAATAGGTCAATGTGTACTCTACAAGCATCACAAGCACTACACCTCTGGATGACCCTAGCCCTTCCCCCACTTCACATACTTAGGACACCTTAAGGGCTTGACACACCTACGGAGCTCCACTCTCGCCTACGGTTAGCCTATCTCCCTAAGTCACACCCACAATACCTCCCTTTGTACATGAACTGGGTTCTGAAGTGTGGGAGAACACCATGAGATTATGCCTAAGGTTCCACCCAACTCCCAATTCCACTGGCATAGACACCATGCACTCCACAGAGAGATCGGCACACCCCTAGGTAGTGTACTTCCTTTTTCTTTGAGGTACATTTGGCAATCTACGATCAACCACCAACATCAAAGGACCCCACCATCCACTTAGTCCATCCTTGGTCTCCACAACCTCTCATTCATTTTGGTGTGTTTCTTCTCCATAACTAACCTTCCCAAAACCCCATCATTGATTCACATGGCAAACCTTTAATCACCCAACCCCTTACAACAAGTGCCATGGGACTAGCACTTGGCTAGGAGAGGGGTAATGGTATAGCCCAAAAGGAATTTTAAGATGAAAAAGCCCAAAGAAAAGTTAGAAAATTGAAGACAAAAAACGAAGTGTGCAAAAATAGAAGAGAAAGGCAAGCTCAGAAAAATGCAGAAAAAGCATCAATGTAAAAGGAAGCACATGCTTGATCTAGAAGAATGTTGCTTTGTGGAGTCCAGATGCGGTGGAAAGAAGATCCATGGATCGGCCCCATCGACCCCATCATGTAACCAAATATTTTAGCCAGAAAAGTATTGGGTGTATTGTTATTCATTTTCAAAAAGAGTGCCAGCTCCCTCCTATGCAATTTGTAAATGTAGACGGGTACAAGCAAATGAACCATGAAAAAACAAAGGAATAAAGAAAGAGAACCTAGGCTAAAATGGCCATTCATGTAAAGAAGGGATGGGTGTCCAAAGAAAAGGAGGGGATGTATAAAAAGGCAAAAAGTGAATGAAGAAGATCGTTCTTGTGTATGTGGCCAAAACTAGCTCTCTTCTTCTCTTCTTCTTGTTCTTGCATACTTGAGCTTATGCTTGAGAGAGGGAGTGAGTGTATGAGGGTGAGGGACTATGGTGGAGAAGCTCTAGATCTTCTCCTCTCTTTTTCTTCTCTTTTCTTCTCTAGTCTTGCACGCAACAATGGAGTATGGAGCTTATAGCTTCAAGATTGAGTTTGCCTGAGTTTATACATTGGATTGTGGAGCTACCAGAGCACTTGAGAGAGGAGGCAACTCGATTGAACATGGAGGTAAGCTCACTACACTTATAGGTGTGAGAGCACACATGACTATGTGAGAGGTAGCCATTGCACTTGGCTTGAAATGCTTGAAGTAATAAGTGATCTGTGGGTCTTGGCAGTTGAGTAAGAAGCTCCCACACTTCTACTTTTGGAATTTGACTTCTTTATGATAGTATGCAAAGGAAAATAACACTATATGGCAAATCATATGTCCCACATATCCATAGGTAAAGCAGCTGGACATAGGGGCATCATTGATGATGACCTATCGGATGCACGTCTTTTTCGAATGTCTAGCAAATGGGACTTTTTTTTAGAGAAGACTTCACATCATATTGGTGGGCAGATGATATAGTCTACATCCTAGAGAATGGATTGCCTAAATGACCCAAAGAAAAAGCTAGGTTAAAGAGATTAATTTTGAAAATCCAACCCTATCAGTTGATTGTTAGTCAATTATCATGGGACATTAGAGGATAACCCAACCTTTTACGAGTACCTCTTGAAATATTGAGGCACACCAAGGATGCATTGAAGACCCTTACACCTTTACTTCCATAATCCTAGGACGGATTTTCATCATTTCCAAGGGTGAGGGGGTAAAGAATAAGATTTGAACTTCAAAAGAAAAGGATGAATTGAATTTTCTTCTCCTTGTAATAAAAAATCTTGATGAAGTTCTTGCATGGAATGTATGCATTTATTGATGTGGAAATTCTTGTTTATTGGTTTATACATTTCACCAATTGATAGCATTCTTTCTAATCACTTTACCTTTTATGCAATAAATGTCCTTCAAAGAGAACTCATTATGGGATGTTGTATAGTGTGATAAGAACCCAAATGATAGGGTAGCAGGATAAAACCAATAAGCTCCCATTCTTAGATGAAAAATACAAAAAATGTGGCTTAGCCATTGAGACATGATCCTTCAACCAGTTGAAATACCACAGCATCCATAACTTGGAGGAGCTTGTGACATCAGAAGAGGTAGACAAAGAGATAATAGAATAGTTCAATCATGCTAAGTACCTAGAGAAGGTGGGCCAAAAAATAGATCATAGAAAATTCACCGAGTTTCTAAAAACTTCGGATATCCAAAAGAACAGTGGTATGGTAACAATCATGCAGGGAGATGCTACTAGGAAGATGGAAGTTGAACTTAGTGTAGAGGTCATGGAGAAGGCCTTGGGGTTAGTGAACAAGCCTGAAAAGAGGCCAAAGAGAGATGTCTATGGTATGTTAGGAATGGATAAGAAGAAAGTTTACATGAATGCAAGCAAAGATGGTCCATACTCTCTTCTTGAGTCAAAGATATAACACCCTTATGAATAGAATAGGAATGCCCCTGCTTGAAAGCCTTGTAGCACATGCAATGGATGAGGTAAATTGGAAGGATTATGTCCAAAAAATAATCCAAGAATTAACAAATGTGCTAGCAACAACTCCAAGGGCAACATGAGGAGAGTCTCCTACGACAACAAAATCAGAGAGGAAAAAAACCTAGATCCAAGGCATGAACCATGTGGTTTGGAGGGGTGCTAATAGTCATAATACAAGAAGCCCTTCGGGAGGTGGAAAGAGAAGAAGTAGTGGAGTAAACCCCTAAATCATCACCAACCCAATAAGAGCATTAGTCTCCCACTCTAGTGAGTCCTTTTGCTCCATTCTCTCTAGGGGATTTGGGGAGGAAGAATTCAATAGAGTTCAACACATGAGGAGGTTGAACAAGCTGCTAAGAAGAGAGAAGGTGACTATCCAACTTAGCAGTAAGAAACCTCAAGCAAGAGGATGGTCAGTGAAAAAGGGGGCTTAGCATCATCAAGCCAAGGAGAAAGAAGAAGAATCATGTTAAGATTTCTATTAGGAGAATTAGATAATCCACCACCAAAGAAAGTAGAGAATTGTAGAGGGTTGAAGAAGAATCTAAGAAACTCAATGAGGAGTGCAAAAAGAGACTGAAGGGGATGAATGGCAATGGAGAAGGAGAAGAGGAAGATGCTAAGAGTGGTAACATCTGCGCTTCTTCTTTATGAGGAGGTACTTTTGCATACTCTATTTCATGGACTTTTGAACCTGTCTCTGCAACAACTGTCTCTATAGCTCTCTGGGGCTTTGTAGTGCTAGAACCAAACTCCCCAATGTCCTATCTTGCCATTTTGGATTCTAACAAGTTGAATCACTACAAGATATAGGCCTTATATTGACGTTAAAAGCGACGAAAATGCAAATAGCAAAATTTGTCCCTGTCGTCGCAAAAAGCATTGTTATTGGTGACGCCATAGAATAGTCAATATCAGCATCGGTATCAGTGATGCTGATATTGATGCCAATACCGACGCTGATAGCGACGGTTTGCGATGAAAATAACGATGCCAATAACTATGCGAGCTAATAAAATTTGTGACGCTAATAGCGACGGTAATAGGGAAAAAAAATTTGTGGTAGGGCAACTAGTTTTTGCACTGTGTACAATGCGCTTGCAAACAAAAACAAAGTATACTGAAATCATAGCATTGATACATGAAATAAATACATGATCGCATAATAAGCAATTGGTACAATTATGACAAGATATCACTAATACATAGAAAATGTCTACATAGATCAGGCAACCAAAAAAAAAGGTGTGTGAGCTCTAGGGATCCAAGGGCGAGCTACATATCCTCGCCCTCTAAAAGCTCGTCCCGCTGCAAAGGAGCATCAAACAGAATCTGCATAAAAAGAAACAACAACACATTAGCCCACCATACAATAATGCATTCTAATTAAACATGGTAATTACGGGCAAGAAAGATGAGTGACTTATAGGGCCGCCGCGTCTATACAATCAGTCGATCAATGAAGTAAGACCATGCCTCTCTGCATATCGAGTCTCAAGGCTGGTCAGATCACGATTTGTAATGGAGTGCTGCAAAGAAAAAAAAATGCTAACTGTTAGAAACATGATTGTCAATATAAAGGATATTGCAAAAAAATAAACAAGCAAAACAAAAGAAAAACTTACAAAGTCCTCCAAATATGTCCTGTGGCCGCCACTCCCAAGATGATGGACCACTCCGGCCTCGAGTCGTGCCCTCGCCACCTTGCGCTGCTGACTCCAACATCTTGGAGAATCTGTAGCCTCCTCCCTCAGTCGGCGCCAATCATACACATCTAACCACTCGGGCTTTGCAGCCCCACTCTTGATTGCCTTGCATACGTCGGTTGGATCGTCTGTGTGACATATATGCACGCATGCAACCCATCATCCAGCCCATAGAAAATCTATCTACTGAGGCTGGAACTGGAAACTCCTCATGCAAGGATGCTACTATGTAGTCCTTGCTCCCCTCCGGTATGTTCTAAGATGTTGTGCCGAAAAACTTGTTGGCACAACTCTCTCATGCAAGCCATCACCCTCCTCCCCTCATCATTCATGATGATGGCTCCTGACCTATCATCCACTAGATATCCATATCCCGCTAGAGTCTACCTAAGATGGGTCCTTTCCCATTTGCATCCACGCTCTTGGGTATATCGAGGAGACCTCTGTACATCTGATGTACTGACCAGGGTAATATCTCTCGGAGTGGCACCCATAGGAGTGCCACCTATTGATGGTTGAGAAAAAGTCGGAGTAATTGGAGTAGATGTCCCCACAGGTGTGACAAATCCTTGAGGTGACACAACTCCAGTTGAACGACGAGACGGAGACACCGCGTTCGTGCCTCCACAGCATCCACCTAAGCCTGAGCCACGCTTGCTAGAAGGGCCATGAGAGTGAGGAGTCACACCTGTATCCCGTGTCGACTGCAGGCTCACTGCATCTGTATCTCTGCAGCATCCCCCTCACCCCGAAGCACTCCCTCCCTCTGGCCCAAGTCTAGAGCGTCGAGCTCGTCTGCTCGAAGCTGAAGCATCCTGTAATGTGTCCATCTGTTTCATTTCAGGACACGTCTTAGCAGCCCATCAGGAAGAGAGTCTAGAAGGCTCCGCCCGGCACTCCCATGGAATGTTACGGGGTTTGCAATTTAGGACTTCCCGAGTTTGCCACGTAGCAGAAGTAATCCAACGGTTCCCACTTAGGACCAACCTGAATCAGGGTTTCTCCTAATGGTTACTTGCCTAAACGGCAGCTAGTGTCGAACCCAGGCAAACTACTTTACGCAGAAATGCTAGGATCGAAGCAGATTCATGCTGCACTTGGTTCAAGGAGAATGGGAAATGAGAGGGATGCAAGGCTCGACCTCTCTGCCCATAAGGCATAGTCCCATTCCCTTCCCCTAAAACAGCATAGATCAGGATTTTTGTAACCTAAACTCTAGGTCAACGCCCTTGGTGTTCATTTCCTTTGAGAATAGCTCCTTGCTATCCATTACGATTGAGAAAAGTTCCCAGCCAACCAAGACCACCCATCCATAGGACATGCCCATGGCCACATCCACTGCACTTTCCTCAATGTTGCTTTAGTTGTCTAATTACCTACCACATTTAGTTGGACATGCATCAAGCAGCTTCATTAATTAGCCAATTAGACACTGGTTCCTTCACTTAGCACTTGACATAGAAAAGCAATGTCAAACAAGTTTCTTTTCAATAGGTTATCATATTTATCTTTGGAATACATCCATAAAATCTAGCTAGTAAGCTAATCCATAATCCGCCTAAAGGCTATCCATAATCCACCCGAAGGCTATCCAGTAATCCATAGGGATTACTAATCCAGGATTCTGCCTATAGACTAGTATGCAGGCCTCGAGATCCAATCCCGAGTCATGTTGGCCTCTTGTGTAGGGCCCAAAAGGCAAGGGATTTACGGCCAGAGCCCCCCTTGGCACCCAAGTATCCTCTTGCTCCAAGTAGCACTCAACGGAGAGACCTCACGCGGCGGGTTTGATCCACGTTCCCGACGCGGCTAACAACCCCCTTGGTTAGGGTCAGGCAGATAGTCGGGGGTAACTGAGGCTGCCTCTCCCTTTAGGCCTTCCACCTGAAGCATTAAATATATTTCCATACTTTAGTTCCTTGAGCATATAATGCAAACAGTGCTCCTAAACTATTACAAGCACAATCAATTCCAGTGGTCATTTACACCAACTGCTAAGGAGTGAATCCTTCTCTCCGAATGCATCCAGCATTTGATCCGAGATCAATTGCGACTTGGCAAGTTTCCCAAGGGTTTGTTTGTTAACCCTTTTGTCCTTGGGTTAGGGCCATACCCTATTAACCCAACTTAACCAATACCTTAGGTTTCATACATTAACAATAAATCTTGGCAACCATGTCGCTCTAAATTGTCAATTGATCCTTTGCTTCCAAGCACATACCTAATTTCCCTTAACTTGGCAATTTTTCCCAAGAAAGGCGTTATAATAGGATGACTACTTATCCTCTTGCAAGTTGAACTTGCACAAGAACTTGCCAACCTCATTCCAAGGAATGGCAACTCTCTTGTGATCAAACCACAAGATCATGCGATGTTGCAACTTATTGCACAAGTGTTGCATCTATTCCAAGGGATCGTTTCACCCATTGAATGGCATTTTCTGGTCAGGGAATTATGATTAGACAAGAAACAGGGTTTAGGGTGTCTTCTTCTTTCCCAATCTTAGTCCTAATTGCACTAGGCCGACGGTCATAGGGATTCCAAACTCAAACTGAGTTTTAACTTTTGAACGAATGATCCTTAGGGTAAAAACCCTAGATCTTTTCATGCATGAGAGTCTAATTGTCCCTACCTTCCATGAATGTGGGTAGGACCTTTGGGTATGAGGGTTTTGACTTGGCAAGAAGTACGAAACTAGGTCGAGTCCTTAACCTGCTATATCCTAGTTAGCAGTTGGGGTATTTATCATATCGATTGAACCATCCTACCCGAATCCTTGCGGGTTAGGTGATTTAGGTAATTCGATCTACATGACTTGCGACAAGGACGAACCATTCCTAGAGATGTTGACTTGCTCTAAAGGAGAAAACTAGTTGCATCATGTCACTATTCACATAAGCACGCGATTCATTGCTTCTACGTATGACTAGATTCACAATAACCCTAACTTTTCTTGTTAAGACCAAAACACATGTTACATTGAGGCATAACTTCCATTGAATCTACTAGGACTTACATTCAAGGATCATGCTCACAATTCTTTTTCTAATCTTTTAAGATTTCATGCTTAAATGAACCATATAGGCTTTCCCTAAATACAACTCTTGATGAATGAAATTCTTGCGTACGACGAATGTGCAACATGCAATCCTTGTCTAACTACACATAGTTAAATGAAATTCATGCCAATTGAAGCTAGAGTTAACCTATTTCAAGCAGCCCTTAGAATCATTTCCATGCTTTGTTATTTCTTACGGTTGATAATGACTTCCTTAATGAATCATTACAAAGAAGATTTGTCTAAAAATGCGACATGCCATTAATCTTTCCATGCCTAGTAAAAGGTGTACTTCAATAATTTCAACCTTGTAATGATAGGCAACAGATGTCCTAGGCTGGTCACTTTGAAATGCACAAAAGGCAACTTACTGATAAGGTCCTAAAAATGCATAGACACCTTATGTTTTTTTCGTTCATTCCATTGAAAGTACCAATGACCAATTTTCATATCTAAAGCTAATTCTAGTAAATGTTTAAATACCCAATTTATTTTCCAATTGCATTTAGCTAGGAGGATTTGACATGCATAGGTGCTTCCTAATCCATGAAGTTATTGTGATTAATTCAATACTTTTGCATGGAACCAAAATTAGTAAAAACCTGGACTTGTGGGCTCGGGGAGATGTCCACATGAGTACTAGGAGATAACCCTCCTGCAGGCGCACCTTGTGACTTTTTAGGGGTCATCGTAGGCGTGAATTCGGCTTCTGGTTTGCCTTCACGGTCTATGAATTTACTCGCCTTGGTATGTAGCCTCAAGATCTTTGCCCTTCATCCTCGTACTTAGCAGATCCCTTTAGAAGTACGGATCCTTGAAAAAAAATAACAGCTTGCAGGATTTAGCTTATGGAAGGCCTTAGGGGTTGGAGCTTGGGCCTAGAGCTGTGAAAATGGAACTTTATGAGTGCTTGCAGGAATTGGAATTTCCACAAGTAGGTTTGTGGGAATTGAAGCGTGTTGTAGGAAGGAGCTCTTGCGAATGGGGCTTGCGGAAAAGGGGCTTTATGACCTTCTTTAGGAAAAATCGGGGTGGCTAGGAATGGGTTCACGGATGGCTTGTGGGCTTTGAACCCTATTTGCGGAAAGGCTCTTACAATGGGTCTTGCGGGAAGGGGGATTTATAAGCTTCTTCTTCTTCTCTTCAAAATCCCGAGGCTAGGAATGGACTTATGGGGGACTAGTGGGAAGGGGGCTTAGGAAAGCCCCCTTGGAAGCTTCTTAAAGAAGCTTCTAAGAAGATTCTATTTGTGGCCAGATCCACGTGGAGGAGGGAGGGGTAGTAATGGAATGCAAAAGAAGACGGCGAACTGGAGATTGGCGGTTGGTGGCAATGTGGACTATGGCCAATGGCGACACGCACGGCGGACTTGGCAGCGGCTGAATTAGGCGGCGACCTCCACGGCTGACGATGTTAATAATAGCTTCCCTCTCTCTCTCCACGATAGCTTCCCTCTCTCTTTCCACGACCTCAGCATCGCCTCCTCCCTTCCCCCCAAGGGGGAGGGGGGATTTTATAGGCCAAGGGAGGGGAGAGAAAGCTCCTCCATGTGGCCATTGCATGGCATCCCCCTCTCCTCATGCAGGCCACCACTCCACTAAGCCCATCCCCTTCCCTTAGCCATGCATCGACTGGGGGAAAATTAGCAAAAACATTTAAAATTAGTTGCACATTATCCTCTTAACCTCCTCCCAAGAGGGTGTTTCCCCGCAGTTTATGCGGTTTTGAACCCCCGGACTCAGTTTGCCAATGCGGAGGTCTCGATTTCTCGCGTGCGGTTTACAAATTATACTGTCAATAATTCCAATACGAAAAATAACCTTTGCACGAGTTTCACGCGATGTGTGGGAAGTCGGGTTCTAGTAATATTTTTAAGAGAAAATATTACACATCCGATCGCGCTGAAGTAGATCTAGCAGAGCGCCCTAATGAAGACCGAGACAGCTCCTGGTCTGCCATATTGAATCTCGCGATCTGGTCTGGAGACATGGGTGTGAAGATATCCTATAACTCCTCATCACTCATCCCTCGACTCATCCCTAAAATGTCACTTGCATAGACAAAAAATGATGTTAGAATAATCAATTTAAATCATACAAAGCACAGTAATATAAATCCTTTAAAAAATATCTCACTTAAAATGCATATCTTATGTACCCTTATAAGTGATTGGTCAACGAATTGAGTAAGTGGATGCTCCAAATATGAAGTATCCTATAGTCCCATGTCAATCTCCTGACACAACTCTGTATACACCGGAAGGTCGATAGACATGTCACCACAAAAGGATGAGTCCACCTCGTTCTCAAAAAATTCTTGGACTCCTATATTTCCATCATTGTTAGCCGACGATGCTAGCTCCAAGCTTTCGGTGGCCTCCACCCCTTGCAATATCAACCCCTCTATTTGCATACTATCTTCATCTATGCTCAGAACATCGCTTTAATCATAGCACTTTGGGGAGTTGAAGGTATAACATACCACCATCGAGGTTGTCGGGGGTTTGGATAGAAGATTACCTGTTCACAAACACGTACAAGAGAGTTTAAATCATTGTGACATAAACCATGTCGTAATACAATTAGCAAACAAATGAGTCCATGCACCTATTCACAATGGGCCGACAACACAAGGGTGTCGCACAAATCCGTCCATTTATTTTTAGAATCTATTTTGAGAAATCCAGATGGACCTCGTCGAACTGTTGCTCCAACTCCTCCAAGTACCACTTTGAACCACTGCACATCGAATAGTATCATGGAGAAGCTACGATAATCCACCGTAACAATACTTTGCAAGTTCTCAAAATACTCTATCTCATCCACAACTGTGTTTGGATCTATTGCTCGTCATCGGCTCTCTTTCTCAAACCTTGCCATGATACCACAGTCCATTCTGGAGTGTATTTTGTCAATACACTCCATACGAAAATGCCGTTCATGTGACCACCCTGCACTATATACTTTGTACTGTACATTGAAACACTCAAATTAGATGTTGCATATAAAATTTAGATACGATATATCCTAAACCCCTTATCACTTTTGGACTACATCCCCTCGAGAATTTCCACTCCTCCATTGAGACCTCTGTTCCTTCGCAAGATGCTGCGGTCAAAGCTCCATGCAACCATCGCGTTGACATGACCCACGACATCTCCTCCATGCCCTCGGGATATCGAATCGATTGAAGACGCATACTATGTCAGAATTCAGCTCGCACTTCCTCTTGATCTTGCCTAGCAATCTGGTACTTGGCAAGCCACGTCTCCATAGAGGCATGGTGCAACATACAAAAGCGATTCACCTTCTCCTCCATTGAGGCATCCATTATTTTTTCTACCCCATTTTCAACCACCACATCACCTGCAAGTCTATCATCATCCTTCAGCGACCATAGCATTTCGTTGTCTGGATCCACCGTTGGTAGCCATTGTGAAATATGCACTAGCGCCTCAGACACCAACCAACCTTCAAGCCATGCTACATTCTGGCCGAGCTTGTTATCGCATAAAGCCTTTTAGGGTTTTCATGAAGCACTCGAAGAAGAACATCCATTGCATATGGACAGGTCCAACAATCTCCACTTCATCTAAAGATGCACAAGAAGGTGGATTTGTATCGTGAGCATGCTGGTGGGTAAGTATTTCTCAAAGAGACAGACCGTTTGTAGTGCTCTCCGCCTTGTGGATTCAATAGAGGACGTCTTAATCTCGTTCTATGAGATCCATTGCACCAAAGTCAACAACCTATAAATGGCCCCACGTATTTCTGGAGTAAGATATCCTGCAATCGCGATCGGTAGTACAAACTGCCATAAATGAGAAAGCATTATGAATAATGGCTATACTCCAAATAGCAAAATGCGCACGTCAATTACAATCCATTCGTAGTACAAACCTGATATATCTTATGCCAGTCATGGGATTTTGGCCCTGATAATTGGTCGTCTTTAGAAAATGGAGACCTGAGAGAACACATCATACCCGTCGGAGTGCGGATAGACTTGACTACTTGCTTCACAATGCACTCTTCTTTAGTGTACAAAACCCAAGGAGCGCGAGGTAGCTGGATGCGACCATCAGCACCACTCGATTGCGGCCAAAGCGCCTCCATCTTACCTATCTCCTTCAAATCCATTCGTGCCCCTATAGTGTCTCTCTTTCTTGTGATGTGATCCCATAGCAAGCTGCCCACATTCTTGAAATTATGCATGGGATCCAACAAGTGGTTGACTTGTAAGTGGGTCCAATATGGCAACTCGTAGAAAACTGGCATTCCGTGGATGTGATTCTGCGTGGACCATTTTTATCTCATACCAGCTTGCGGCGTTCATATGTATTGGAGGTCATCCAAGAAAACCTTTCCTGAGTTCATGATCCTCTGGCAAGAAAGCAGCGTGTCCTTGATATACCATCTTCTTCATGGTTCGTGACCTTCGGGAGTCTAACTATGGCCCGCACAATGGACATGCATGATAACCTGAGGTAACCAGACCTGTTCCAACACCACAACCCAGTGAATACTTGCTTGAACGAGATAAAATATAGATATTACTAACAAGAATGGAGGCCTATTCACTTGAGCACTCTCCGAATCCTGAAAAGTCATGCATCATTCACATGAGAATGGCTCGAATTGAATATTGCCTGACCGCCGACCATTGTGCCTGCTCATATCTTGCACGGTGACCCCCTCCTCCCACAAAATCTTAAGCTCATTGACTAATAGACGAAGATACAAACCATATTTTTGACTTTGTAGCGGCTAGGGACGAGTAAGCTAAGGATGAGATGTCCTTTCTTCATAGAGAACCATGGAGGGATATTGTAGTTAACAAGGACTATAGGCCACACACTATAAGAAGTTGAGCGCAGGACTGAATGGTTTCACGCCATCCATTGCAAGACCGAGCTGAAGATTCCTTGGCTCTCGGGCAAAGCCTAGGAAGGTAGAGTCAATGTGGCTCCATGCGCGTGAATCCGCTAATATTCGTTGAACTCCATTCGTGGACCTATTTTGCGCATGCCACGTTGTCAAGCTTGCCATGCTGGACGTATGAAACATGTGTTTTATACGGGGGATAAGTGGAAAGTGTCTGAGAACTTTTTGAGGGATGGTTTTCCCTTGCAAGTCCTGTTGATGCTTGTGAGCACCACACTTTGGACATGTCTCCATAGTCTCATATTCTCCTTGAAACAGTATGCAATCGTTGATACATGTATGGATGTTGTTGTAGTCCATGCCAAGCTTTCATAAAACATGTCATGCATCATCACGAGACTCAGGCATGGTATTTACAGGTGGTAATATATGATATTTCAATAACCTTAAAAAAAATCATAAACACTTTGAAAAAACACAAATGTTTTTAATAATAGTGCTGAAAAAAAAAATCAATGAAGCATATGTACAAGGTACCTGAACAACTCAGTCCACTCGTATCGCTCCACCCGTATTTTTCTTGCACACTTAAGAGTGCAAGCAGTGTCTTCAGGTGAGATACTCGGCACCCATCATATAATGGTATGGATGCTTCCTCTCTAAGTGGATCATAAGTCTCGACATCCATGAGAATCAATGAATCGATCATTGCCTCCATCTCAGGCTCCAAGGTTGTAGGTAGGTCTGGAAGGTTGCTTGTCTCCTCTAGCATTGAGGGTATAGATTGGCCCTGCAAGTGGTGGATTGGCTCATGCACTCCATCCATCGCACGCCCACGAACTCTTCTAATTGGCTGGAAAGGGTGCACTCCTCCTTGGGACGCGACATCACCTCCCTGGATAGAAAATTTGCCAATAAGACCCAATATTATTGTATATGGTATTCAATTAGCTTGCGAGTACAATCCATGATTGATATTAAATTATCTTACCGTTTGCTAAAAATCCGCAATCACCTGATCAATGATCTCAAATTGAAACTCGCCAAATTGTCGAATGTGTTCTATAGACAATTGGCATTTTTGTCTAATTGCCAGCTTGCATTGAGAGCAAGGACATGGGACATGCTGATTAAGATACGCCTCGAGATCTTGAACAATAGGACCTTCATCGTTTTCCATTTTATCTACGTTTCAACAAACAATTTGTTTTTGTTATCATTCTTTTTTTTTCTTAAATTGTTATCCTCTCCTTCCATCTCTCTCTTTTTCTACGACCACGAATACGACTATGACCACAACCACGACCATGACCACAACCACGACCATGACCACGACCACGGCTACGACTATGATTATGACCACCACTACCACCACGACCATGACCACGACCACGACCACGACTATGACTATGACGACGACTATGACTATGACTACGACCATGGCCATGACCACAACCACGACTAGGACTATGATGACCACAACCATGACCCATGACCACGACCATGACTACGACGACCACAACCATGACTACGGCCATGACCATGACCACGACCATGACCACCACGACCACGACTACAAATACGACTATGACTACGACCACGACCATGACCACGACCATGACTACAATTATGATGACCACAATCACAACCCATGACCATGACTACGACTATGATGACCATGACCACGACTACGACCATGACCATGACCACGACCATGACCATGACCACGACCATGACTACGACTATGACTACGACTACAACTACGACCATGATCACGACCACAACCACGACCATGACCATGACCATGACCATGACTATGACTACGACGACCACGACCACGACCACGACCACGACCACGACCACGACCATGACCACTACCATGACCATGACCATGACCACGACTACGACCACGACCATGACCATGACCATGATGACCATGAGTATGGGTAGGTTGCACTCACTAAGAATAGGATTAGCGATTCACCTCATCTTCTCTCCATCATCAATAGAATTCTCCTTTACCATTTACAACTCACCCATCTTCTCTCCACACTATTGCACACTACAATCTCTATAAGGGTATGAGATTGGGATCTCCACATATACTAAAGCATGATCTCTAGCTTGATGGTTGCATATATACTACTACTACTCATGGAATAAACCTTAAAATAAGTTATTATGCTCAAATATATGAGGGTTAGAGCATAAATTTATTCCTAAGACTATTTTAAGGAAGAAAGAGGGTTAATGATAAAAGAGTGTCCTTCCTTGCAAGTGATTTTATATTATATTTATGAATTAAAATTGATAGTTGAATATGAGTTTCCTAAGAGATCTTATGGTGATGTTGTTTTAGTTTTGTGAAGCATATATATGAATGATGCTATTTTAGTTTTCTATATTTGTCTTTTTAAAAATAAATAGATTTTTATGAAATATCCAAAGTTATTTTTGGGATTACATTATGAAAAATGAATGTTTTTCATACTGATAGGCTGATTGCCTTTGTTGTATATTTGCGTGGTGGAGGCTAGGACAAGCCCCATGTATGAGAGGTCTCTTTTCAAGAAGAACATTATGCTAGGAGGCACAAGTATGCTAGGGCTCTCTAGCCATATATCCCTTAGGTTTGTTGAGGATCAACCTAACCCCTATGAGCCTAGGATGAGCTTATTGTAAGGTCCTATTTACTTTTCTCTCTTTCTCTCCCTCTCTCATTTCCTCTCCCTCCCTCACCCTGACCGTCTCTTTCTCTCTTTCCCTATTAGGTTTAATGATTTTTCTCTCTTTTTCTCTCTCCTCTCTCTCTCATATTTTTTTTCTCTCTCCTCTCCATCTCTCATTTCCCTTTCTCTCTTTCTCTCCCTCTCTCATTTCCTTTCCCTCTCTCACCCTCACCCTCTCTTTCTCTCTTTCTCTATTAGGTTTAATGATTTTTTCTCTTTTTCTCTCTCCTCTCCCTCTCTCGTTTCCCTTTCTATCTTTCTCCCTCCCTCTCATTTCCTCTCCCTCCCTCACCCTGACCCTCTCTTTCTCTCTTTCCCTATTAGGTTTAATGATTTTTCTCTTTTTATCTCTCCTCTCTCTCTCATTTGTTTTTCCCTCTCCTCTCCCTCTCTCATTTCCCTTTATCTCTTTCTCTCTCTCTCTTATTTCCTCTCCGTCCCTCACCCTAACCCTCTCTTTCCCTATTAGGTTTAATGATTTTTCTCTCTTTTTCTCTCTCCTCTCTCTCTCTCTCATTTTTTTTCTCTCCTCTCCCTCTCTCATTTACCTTTTTCTCTTTCTCTCCCTCTCTCATTTCCTCTCCCTCCCTCACCCTGTCCCTCTCTTTCTCTCTTTCTTGATTAGATTTAATGATTTTTTTCTCTTTTTCTCTCTCCTCTCCCTCTCTCATTTCTCTTTCTCTCTTTCTCTCCCTCTCTCATTTCCTCTCCCTCCCTCACCCTGACCCTCTCTTTCTCTCTTTTCCCATTAGGTTTAATGATCTTTCTCTCTTTTTCTCTCTCCTCTCTCTCTCTCTCTCATTTCTTTTTCTCTCTCCTCTCTCTCATTTCCTTTTCTCTCTTCCTCCCCCTCTCTCATTTCCTCTCCCTCCCTCGCCCTCACCCTCACCCACACCCTCTCTTTCTCTCTTTTTCTATTATGTTTAACATCTTATCTATTTTTCTCTCTCCTCTCATTCTCTCTTTTTTTCTCTCTCCTCTCCCTCTCTCATTTTCTTTTACTCTCTTCCTCTCCTTCTCTCATTTCTTCTCCCTCCCTCTCCCTCTCTCATTTCCCTATTATGTTTTCGTCTCCTCCCCCTCTCCCTCTCCCTCTCCCTCTCCCATTTTCCTATTATGTTTAATGTCTCCCTCCCTCTCTCTCTCCCTCTCCCTCTCTTTCTCTCTCCCTCTCTTTTTCTCTCTCTCCCTCCCTCTCCCTCTCTCATTTCCTCCCTCTCCCTCTCTCTCTCTCCTATTGAGATATCGAACTCCACTCGTGATATGCTAAGGTGACCGTTGTGCATTTATGTCACCAACTTGTCAGTTGCAGATGCTGTTGGTATACCGCCCATGAATAATAGCTAGATGACAGCTATCCTTATCTACTCTAGTTCGTGGCTCAGTTAGTATGCCACCTTAGTTAGTTGAGTTTGGTTTGAGACCCATATATCGGGTTCTTCTATTTCTTTGTACGAGAGTTCTTTTTGGCTTACACAACTAAGAAGAGGAAAACTGTTTTCAGCCTCCACCTGTGTGTGTATTCCCCCATTGTGCAAGCAAGAAAGCTACAAGTGAGACTTCTTTCTTCTCTCCCATAATCTTGACATGGTATCAGAGCCTTGTTCGTGGTAAGGAGCTCAAGAAAGTAAGCCAAGTTCGCAGTGTTCTGGTAAGAGGACTAGTGTTGCTTTCATTCTTTTGTTTTGGGAGCAAGTCTCTGCAGGTAGCACAGCCGGAAAGTGCAAGAGTGCATTGTTTTAGGTTGAGACGCCCTTCGCGGTGACCCTGTTTTTTTTATTTAAGGCCATTTCGGGGCCTCTTTTGGAGGCGGAAGTTTTCTGCACGCACTCAGGAAAAGGCCCAGTTTTATGTTGTGCGACCACTGTTCTACAGGTCAGTGAAAAGTTACTGTAGAAATTGCATCGTATGCCTATGCGCAGAGACATTTGGAGTTACAGAATCATCCTTGTTGCCTGTTGATGCAAAATCGTCACTAGGAAGTGACTGTGTGGTCAAATACCACTTTTGTCAGTTTTGCAGATTTGCCCTTGTGAGACTGAAGCTGTGTTCTTTGCAGTGACATAATTTTTTGCAGTGTTCTGTAATGGCGTCTGATTCTCTTTCACAGATTGTCACTGAAAAGCTTGACAAGAACAACTTCCAAGCATGGAAGTTTAGAATGACGAACTTCCTTATGGGAAAAGGATATTGGGAATTTGTTGCAGGAAATGAAGAAGAACCAGTTCTTCCTGATTTTCCCAATCAACAGCAAATGCAGGCATTTAAAGCATGGCATGAGAGAGCCATGAAAGTTATGTACTGGCTGTCTATCAGCATTTCAGACTCTATGATTGTGCATATTTAAGATGCAAGTACGCCAAAGGAAGCATGGGATACTTTATCAAAAATGTATAGCACAAATACGCAAGACAGGAAAATGCAGCTCAAGCAAGATTTGCATAATGTGCAAAGAGAAAATATGAGCATCAATGACTACCTCATGAAGGTGAAGAAGATTGCAGATGCACTTGCTTCCATTGGGTCACCAGTGGAAGATGATGATTTAGTTTCTGTGACCTTGAATGGTCTAGGAAAGGATTATGCACAGTTCCGAACATCCATTTCCGTTCATGAAAGGTTTCCTGATTTTGAGGAGTTGATTGCTCTTCTAATTTCTGAGGAGCAGAGAAATGGTGGTGCATCTTCTTCAGGAGGAACTTCAAAAGAAGTTGTCTTCTACTCAAATGCTGGAAGAGGTAGAGGCAAAGGTAGAGGAGGCCGATTTGGAGGCCGTGGTAGAAATCAGAATATGCAGCAAACTCAAGAAAACCAGTCCTATGGAGGAGGACGTGGTAACTCTAGAGGCAGGGGGAGCCAAAGAGATCGTAGTGGATGGCAAAGAGGCCAAAATGCAAACACTAATGTTGAATGCTACTACTGTGGTAAAATGGGTCATATGACTAAAGACTGCTATAAAAAGTAGAATGACATCATGAATGGAAAATTGCAATAAGGGAATTATGCATCTTCTAGTAGACAAGGTGATGACAGAAATGAGCATTGTTTATGGTGCAGCACATGAACAATTCTGTGACAAGTGCTGAAGAAAGCAACGATGTATGGTATGTTGACTCAGGTACATCAAACCACATGATAGGTCATGCAGAATGGATGGAGGATGCAAGGAAAATGAAAAAACTAGGATTTGTGGAGACTGGTGATGATACTGCACATCCTATTATGCAAATTGGAAAAATTCATTTGTCTATGTAGGATGGGAAAAAGAAATACCTATCCAATGTATTTCATGTCCCGAATATCACCAAGAATCTGGTTTCTGTTGGTCAAATGGTTGAGCAAGGCTTGCAGGTCAGATTTAATCCTTCAAAATGTCTCACGAATACGCGAAATGAAATGCGCTCGGATTTTGGCCCTCTTTTTTTTTCTTGTGGGGCGTCACTATTTGCATCGCAAATGCGACACAAATAGCGATGCAAATAGCGACGCAAATATTCTTGCGTCATTGCCCGCCATCGCTATACCTGCGTTTCCTTGTAGTAAATCTTACATCTTCATCTTTCTTTCTTCATTTGTGCATCTCTTTCAGAGAGCAGATATACTCTGTATGGTTCTTCCTCAAACAATATGAATAGAAGGCTCTAGGAATAGTTGGTTTTTGGGTACATTCAATGGAATGTCCTGCTTGATGGCACTTTCCGCACCATGTATTAGAACACCTCACATCTCTTCCACCTCTCGCAGGAGTAGATCTATTGGCGGTACTCACTTTTAGTGTCTCTAGCTATTCTATAATCACATCCATAAGCTCTTTCTTGATACTTGCCACTGAATTGGATAGGTACTCCTTCAAATTTTCACTTCGTGGATTAGTTATAGTAGGGTTTTGGGAAGCTTCTGTGATTATTGCATATACTAGTTGGGTTGATCCAGGAGAGGTTCTTTTTTTCTAGTTTTGATTCAGAGCTCCTGTTGAGACTTGGGGTTGTTGATTCCAGTGGGTAGGATTCCATTGTTGTTGAGTCACCATTGGAGGAACTGTTTGATACCACTGTTGTTGTGGTTGAACCACCATTTGAGGCATTGTCATCTGTGGCCACTATGGATTAGGTGCATTGTATTGTGTCATTTTTTGCATCTGGGGGTAGAGGTAGGGAACTATCCCTAGGACTGCATTTGGTGGATATACCATTCCTAGAATGGGAGGAGGTAAGACTCCTCTTCTGGAGGTCATTGACAACCTTGCTTCAATTTCATCATACAGTCTTGCACCTTCCATTGCAGCTTCTAGATTAATTGGTCTTCTCAATTCCACAAACTTGCAAACTTTTGGTTGTAAATCTCTAAGGAACACTCCTTTCTGAATGCCTTCATCCAAATGATGATTGGTCCATATCTTCACGATGGATTCCATTTGCAAGATATAAGCTTATACTCTTTCTCCAGAGGATTGACTTAGATTCATGAACTCCTCTCACATCTGCTCTTCAAAACCTTCACACCTGAATTTAGTGAGGAAGGCTCGTCCCATTTGCAAAAACACCATGTTGCTTTTGTCTCTCATACCACTGAAATTACGGGCCCTTGAAAGTGGCGAGGAATATTGTTAACCAATGCTCAGGTGTTCTAGCATTGTTAGCCACACATGCTACCATAAAC
Source organism: Lygodium microphyllum (assembly GCF_053477565.2). Taxonomy (NCBI): domain Eukaryota; kingdom Viridiplantae; phylum Streptophyta; class Polypodiopsida; order Schizaeales; family Lygodiaceae; genus Lygodium; species Lygodium microphyllum. The sequence continues at coordinate 109,312,835 of NC_141148.1, forward strand.
TCTGCTACATAAAGATCAGGGTCTTCATTGTACTCTCCCTTAAAAATTGGCAATGGGACTACATTTGCTAGCCTGCCATCAATATTTCCAGGATGAATCTGATTAGGAAGGAGACCTTGAGTCACCATGGGGACTTCTAGGACTTCTATAAACAGTGCTTTTAAGGCAACAAAGGAGGCTTCTGCTGCTGCAAGCTTGTTCTCGACCTTGATTTTTTCCTTCTCTCTTCTCACATACCTCTGGACTCGTTCTAGTTCTTGCCTCTTGATTGTGTCATTCATCAGGGGATTGGGTCCAAGCAGTTAGTCTGTACTCAACTAAATATAATCAAAGGGGCTTTAGTCTCTAGAGGACTCTCTAGCCAACATCTCTTCTACTTCCTTCTTTTCTATGTAATATTTCCGCCCAAAAATATTATGGAACTTGACCCCTGCACGCCCACGTAAACACTGTGCAAATTCATCTCCTGTGTCGACTAATGACAGTGGCTAAGTGGTTACCCCACGTGCACGATAAAAATCCCCATCCGCGAGGTGCAATTAAGGCCGGGGCACGAAGACCGCAAGCCGCACAAGAACACCCTTCTTGGATAAAGGGGATAATGATGAAAATTTAGGCAATTTCTTTAAAAACTAATTATCCCTTCCCCCAGTCGATGCATGGCTGGAGGGGAAGGAGTGGGAGAGGGATGTGTAGAGGTGGAGTGCATGGGGAGAAGAGAGAAGCATGAGGGCTCCATGTGTGTGGAGTCTCTCCCCCCCTCCCCCCCTTAGCACTATATAACCTCCCCCTTAGGCATTGGGGGGAGGCACGATCAGAGAGAGAAGGAAAGAGGTTGTCGACTGCACGATTGTGGAGAGAGGAGGAGGGACTGCCGCCGCCGCCGCGAGATAACGACGCTGCCTACAGCGCCTACTACTACCTTCATTTTCCCCCTGCCATCATCATCAATAAACTCCCCCCACCCTTCGTCGTCATTCCCTATCCACCAATCATTACCCCCCTCCACATTTTCTGGATAAGACAGAAGCTTTTAAGGGTGGGCTCCCGGAATAAGCCCCATTCCTACAAGCCTCCCCGAGGTTTTTAAAAAAAATGGCATTTTGGTGAAGGATTTTCCTGCACACGGGGGGAGAGGGTAGATCTTGAGGCTCTTTACCAAGCTTGGAGGGAATTCACAGATCGCGTAAGGGAGAAGGCAAATCTAGAGTCCAAACACACTACGTCTACGATGGCTCCAAAGTCCAAGTCGCAAGGTGCATGCGTGGAAGATTCAAGCCCAAGTTTACACGTGGACATCCCCACGGATCCACAAACCCAGGTTCTTGAAAGTTTAATTCCATGTTGGGCATATTTAAAATTCATAGGGAAGCTATGAATATAAATTGCTTATTCATCTTACGAGTGTAGTCGCATGTTGCCATTTTGGTGTATTTCCAAAGTAATGAGCCTAAACGCGTATTGCTTAGGGTAAAAGATGAAATTGTTAAGTGCATTTTTTATTGGCCATGGAAAGAATAAGCGTATGTTGCATTTAGGCAATATCTTCCTTGTTGTGATTCACATGGGAAAAAAAAAATCGTTAACATCTGCTAGATGCTGTCCAAATAAATTTCATAGCATGGAAATGGGACCATAGACTTGCACGTTGCATGTGAAGATGTTTGTCGAACGGATTAAAGGTTGCATGTCACATGAACTTCATTAACAATGTTGTATCTAGAAAAGGGTTGCATGTTACATATTTGTCATGCGAAAAATTCATTCATCAAGAGTTGCATTTAGGAAAGGTTGCATGGCTTATCAAAGCATGAAATTCAAATGCTTAGACAAAAGGTTGTAGGCATAGTTCCTTGATGTAAATGCTAGTAGGTCCTATGTAAGTTATTCTCCAAATTGTTGTTCGTCACGACTTTAGCAAGGAAGGAGAAGGGTTATTCCAATCCTTATAGTTGCATAGAAGTAATGAATCACATGTATTGTGATGTCTTGCAACTATTTACACCTTTAGAACAAGTTTAGCATCTCTAGGAAAGGATCGTCCTTGTCACAAGACAAGTATATCAATTTAGCTAAATCACTTGTAATATTATAACTGTTAGGGATTCATATAGGCATAACTAGTCGATACGATAAACACCTCAAGTACTAGCTAGGGCTTGGCACATTAGAAATGCAGCCTAGTATTGTACTTGGACGCCAAGTCGAAACCCTCAAACCCAAAGGTCCTACCCACATTCACGTTATGTTTGGGTCAATTGGACGCCCATGCAAACAATGATCTAGGGTTTCTATCCTAAGAATTGACCGACCTAATGTTAAAACTCGGATTGAGTTTGGAAACCCTAGGACCATCGGCCTAGTACAATTAGGGTTGGATTGGATAAGAAGACACCCTAAACCTTGCATCTTGTCTAAACAAAATTCCTTGACCAGGAAATGCCATTCAATGGGTGAAATGATCCCATGAGTTAGGTTTGACACTTGTGCAACAAGTTGCAACGTCGCATGGCCTTGTGGTTTAATCACAAGATAGATTTGCCATTTCTTGGAATGAGGTTGGTAGGTTCTAGCGCAAGTCTAACTTGCAAGAGGATGAGTAGAAATCCTGTTACATCACCTTTCTTGGGCTGAATTGCCAAGTTAAGGGAAGTTATGTTTTGCCTAGTAAGCAAAGGATCAAACAAGTTAGAGTGACATGGCCGCCAGGATTCACTGTCTTAACTTAAGAAACCTAAGGTGTTGGTTAATTTGGATTGACAGGGTATGACCCTACCCAAGGACAAAAGGATAAACAAACAAACCCTTGGGGATCTTGCCAAGTCGCAGTTGATCTCAGATTGAATGCTAGATGTATTCAGAGAGAAGGATTCACTCCTTAGTAGTTGGCCAAATAAATGACCACTGGATTGATTGTGTTTGTAACAGTTTAGAAGCACCGTTTGTATTGTTTGCTCAAGGAACTAAAGATGGAAAGATAATTAATGTTTCAAGTTGAAGGCCCGAAGGGAGAGGCAGCATCAGTTATCCTCGATTGTTTGCTTGACCCTAACCAAGGGGGTTGTAGCCATGCTCGCAATGTGGACCAAACCCGCCGCGAGAGGTCTCTCCGTTGGGCGCTACTTGAAGTAGGAGGATGCTTGGGTGCCAAGGGGGCTTTGGCCATAAATCCCTTGCCTTCTCCGAGCCTTGCACAAGAGGCTTGCACAAGAGGCCAACGCGACTCGGGATTGGATCTTGAGGCCCGCATACTAGTCTACGGGAGGAATCTTGGATTATAATCTCTGTGGATTGCTGGATTGCCTTCGGGTGGATTATGGATAGCCTATGGGCTAGATTATATGATGTTTTCCAAAGATAAATAAGATCAACTATTGAAAATAATCTTGTTTGACACTGCTTTTCTATGTCAAGTGCTAAGATTACGTGAATGAACCAATGACTAATTGGCTAAGTAAGGAAGTTATTTTTTGCATGTCCAACTAAATGTCATAGGTAATTAGACAACTAAAGAAACCTTGAGGAAAGTGCGGTGGATGTGGCCATGGTCCGTCCTACGGATGGGTGGTCCTGGTTGGCCAGGAACTTTTCTCAAACGAAATCGACACTAGGGAGTTTTAGAGTCTAGGATACTAGAACCCCGATTTATACTGTTTTAGGGGAACGGAATGGGACTATGCCTTATGGGTAGAGAGGTCAAGCTTTTCATTCCCTCTCGTTTCCCATTCTCCTTGAACCAAGTGCAGCATGAATCTGCTTTGATCCTGACGTTTCTGCATAAAGTAGTTCGCCTGGGGTTTGACACTAGTCACTCTCTAGGAATTTGACTACTAGAGGAATCCCTGATTCAGGTCGATCCTAAGTGGGAAGGGCCAGAATACTTCTGCTACGTGGCAGATTCGGAAAGAACTAGATTGCAAACCCCATAACATTCCATGGGAGTGCCGAGCGGCGGAGCTTTCTAGACCCTCTTCCCGATGGGCTGCTAAGATATGTCCTTCAAGCGAACAGGTGGACATGTTATAGTTGGTATCAAAGAAAACCAATGAAGGATCTATCTTTACAAGGAAACTTAATAAGAAGAAGTAAAGAAAATGTTGCTGTTAAGAACATTTTCTTACTTATCGATACTGTCTTGCAGAATCATGAAGCATGGAACAGATTCATGGTGTTCCAGGTCATGTTTATGACCACGATACATGCCTCGGATTATCGACGAAGGATTGATATAATGAATATCTTAGACCGCATCTACAATCCATCGCCTCTGTATGTGGAACGGAGATGGATGGGTGTTTCGGGGATCTATTACATAGCTTCCCATCGACTTGCATACCTTTGAATCAACTTGAAGAGAATCAAGTGGATGGAGGACTTAAAGATCGTGAAGTTGTTCATCTTTGTTGAGTCTCATGCAAACACAACCCTACATGTCGGCGGTCGAAGGGTTAAGTAGAACAAGTATGTGTACGAGGAAGTGACTCAAGTAATCCTTATCGATAGAATTAAGGCGTTGGGACGTCATGAGAAAAACGGATATCAAAGGAAAAGATACCCTAATCTTCCAATGACCTACTGATTCCTGAAAATCCATGACCCAAATCCATACTATTACTCAGTTCCTATAGTTGAATGCAACACAACCTTATTATCCCCAAATTAATGTATCAGCTTGTTCCATCTTCCTAAGAAATATTGTACTCCGAAAGGGCTATGCCCATATGAATGAAATAAGACTTCTTTTTATCAATGATTGCCTTGACTATGAGTATTGATAAGAAGTTAAGTGATTAGTTCACTTGGCTAGAAGCTGAATTGGGTATGAAATGTAATGTGAGGAATGCTTAGCAAGTTTTAGTGTAAAGAAACTTATTTCCCAAGCGCATCCTCAAGTGGAATTCCTACTGGGAGGAAAGTCAACTTCGATCAGATTCAGGGTCATGAACCTAGGTATCCATGAGTGTTTGCTCGGAATGGATTGGCTTAAACCTAATGACACCCACATTCATTGTGGAAAGGGTCAAGTTTCCTTTCGAAACTCTGAAGGGGAATTGGTCACAACTCAAGGAGAGGCTGGAAAGCCAAAAATTCAATTGGCCAAAGCATCTCAGATAATAAAGGGAGCTAGAAAGTGACTACTTGTCTACTTGATTAAGCTTAATAAGCTAGATCAGAATCAAGAGTCTAGTGAAGAACCTTCATGGCTAAAGGAGTATGCAGACGTATTTCTTGAAGAGCTGATAGAACTTTCGTCTCAAAGGGAAGTTAATCATGAAGTCAAGCTAGTGCCAAGAGCTACGCCAATTGCAAAGAGGCCATATAGAATGTCCATCCTGGAAGCAATTGAGCTGAAGGAGCAACTCAAGCAACTGTTAGATCAGGGTTACATCCATCCTAGCACTTCACCATGGGGAGCTCCAGTGTTGTTCCAGAAGAAGAAAGATGGAACGCTTTAGCTGTGTATTGATTACATAGGGTTGAATCAATCAACCATTAAGAACAAGTATCCTATTCCAAGAATAGATGAACTTCTTGACCGTCTTCAAGGTGCGAAGATCTTCTCCAAGATTGATCCCAGGTATGGATACTATCAGATAAGGATCAAGGAGGAAGATATTCCAAAGACGGCATTTAACACAATATATGGACACGTTGAATTCCTAGTCATGTCATTCAGGCTGACAAATGCACCTGCCACCTTCAATAGGTTAATGCAGGATATCTTTAGACCATATCTTGATGACTTTGTACCCGTCTTCTTCTTAGTCTACTCCAAACAGGAAGAAGATCATGAACCCCAGCTTCGCATTGTCCTTGAAACCATGAGGGCACACAAGCTTTATGTTAAAAAGAAGAAGTGTGCATTCTTCAAACGACAGATTGAATATCTGGGATTCATCGTATCAATGGAAGGAATCTCAGTGGATAAGTCAGAGATGTTCTGGAGTGGCCAAAACCAACAACAGTCAAGGAAATACGTAGTTTTCTTGGATTGACAGGATGGTACAGGGCCTTTATCAAAAATTATACTTTGATTGCAGCACCGCTGACCAATCTATTGAAGAAGTAAACATCCATTGCATGGTCAACTACCGAACAATCTAGCTTTGATATATTAAAGCAAAGTTTGGTATCAACACCTATCCCGAAACTTTCGGACCTCAGTAAGGAGTTCGAAGTGGTAACTAATGCTAGCACACTTGCCTTAGGATTTGTGCTTATGCAAGAAGGACATCCTATAGCATACTCTTCAAGGAAACTGAAGATCCATGAGAGGAATTCTGCTACCCATGATCTAGAGTTGTTAGCTGGCATCCATGCTCTCAAGCTTTGGAGACACTACCTGTTGGGTAACAAGTTTACCCTAGTGACGGATCATAAAAGTCTCAAGTGGATCTTTACCCAGAACGAGCTCAACATGAGGCAACGTCAATGGATTGAAGTACTGGAGGAGTATGATTTTGAAATCAAATACCGTCTTGGAAAGGAGAATGTAGTTGCCGATGCACTTAGTCGCAAGGCATTTCTAAATTCTCTAATCTTGCAAGATCCATCAACAGCTAGATCTCTAGCCACAAAGGTATCCATGCCAAACAACCCAATACTTGAGCTAGGTAGAGAAGAAGCATGCCATGATCCAACCTATCAGAAGATGCTAAGGGAGATCTCTATCAAGGATCAAGACCCAAAGCTACAAGCTAAGTATCAAGAATTCTCTATCAATAGTGGACTTGTCTACTATAGAACGAGGTTATGTATACCAACAAGCCAGTCACTCAAGAAAAAGATACTTTGGGAATCTCATGATTTCCCTTTCTTAGGACATCCTAGCTATGCCAAGACCCTCAACACAGTCAAAAAGAGCTATTATTGGGAGAGGCTTAAAGGTGACGTTCTCAAATATGTCATTGAGTGTTTGTCTTATCAACATATTAAGGCCGAACATGTCAAAATGCCAGGAAAGTTGCAACCACTTGACATTCCCTAAATGAAATGGGAATTCATCAATATGGACTTTGTTGTTGGCCTACCCCAAGTTCAGGGAGGATACAACTCCATTATGATTGTGGTAGATATGCTCACCAAGATTACACATCTTATTCTTGTTAAGACAAACTATAAAGCCTCTAACATTGCAAGGTTATTTATCAAGGAGATATTCAAGCTACATGGGTTGCCCAGAAGAATCATTAGTGATTGTGATTCTCTCTTCACATTGCACTTCTAGAGAGCTATCTTTGAAGCCATTGGGACTCAACTCTATTTTAGTATAGCTTACCATTCCCAAACTGATGGTCAAACAGAGTGAGTCAACCAAGTCATTGAGGATATGCTAAGGGTACATTGCTGCCATGAACCAAAAAGGTGAATTCAATACTTGCCACTGGTTGAGTTTGCCTACAATGCTTCTTACCAACAAAGCATTCAGATGACCCCTTTTCAAGCATTGTATGGGCATGACTGTCGAAGTCCTTTAGACTTCTCGAATCCAACCCTAAGAGTTGAAGCTTCAAAGCAGATGCTGGAAGATATGGACGACCACATGAAGTCGATAAGACAGGACATCCAAGCCTCCAAGGATAGATAGAAGGCATACGTGGATTTGAAATGTCAAGATAGAACCTTCGCTAAAGGAGACATGGTCTTCATTCACGTTCGCCCAAAGAAGAGTTTCCTATCCTTAGGTGAATGCAAGAAGCTAATTCCAAGGTATTGTGGATCCTACAAGATTCTCAAGTGCTTAGGGCCTAACACTTATAGACTGCAACTCCCTGAGAACCTAAAGGTTCATGATGCATTTCATATCAGCCTATTGAAGAAGTATGTACCTAATCCTAATCATGTACTTGATGACCAACAAGTTGTAATACCTAGCCAAGGAGTCTTTGAGCTACGGCCTGATAGGATCTTAGATGTTAGGGAGAGACAATTGAGATCCACAATCTTGAGAGAATGTCTCATCCAGTGGAAAGATTATCCCGAGGAGGATGCCACTTGGATGGATAATGTAATATTTCCGCCCAAAAATATTATGTAATTTGACCCCCGCACGCCCGCGTAAAAGCTGTGTAAAGTCATCTCCCACATCGACTAATGACAGTGGCTAAGTGGTTACCCCTTGCGCACGATAAAAATCCCCATCCGCAAGGTGTAATTAAGGCTGGGGCATGAAGACCGTAAGCCACATGTTGTCACAATAAATGACAATTGGCCCATCTGTAGGCTGATGCATATCATAAAGTAGCTTATGCAACCAAGCTACCTCACATGCAGCCATTGCTGCACCCCTGTACTCAACCTCTGTGCTCGACAAGGCAATTGTAGGCTATTTCTTGCTGCTCCAAGTGTCTGCAACACTCCCAAAAGAGAACACATATCCACTGGTAGATCGTCTATCAGAAATACTACCAGCCCAATCAGCATTAGTGTATCCATGCAACTGTATCTGAACCCCAGTCTCATAAAATAGTCCATACTGCAATGTGGACTTCACATACCTGAGAATGCGTCTAGCTGCATCCAAATGTGGTTTCCTTGGAGCCTGCATAAACTGACTTACCAATCCAACATCATAGCTCAAATTTGGCCTGGTAATAGTCATATAAATCAAAATTTCTACTATGCATCTGTACATAGTAGGGTCTTCAAGAAGCTCACCTGCATTTGCACTCAGCTTCACATTCTGCTCCAAAGGAACTGAAATAGGCTTACAGCCTCTCATCCCATATTTGGACAGCATGTCCAATCCAAATTTCCTCTGTAAGAGTTGTATCCCACTTGGTGATCTAATCACCTCAATGCCTAAGAAATAACATAGCTCTCCCAAATCCTTCATCTCAAACTTATGCTTCAATAGCATTTTCACATGAAGGATATCTTCATCACTATCACCTGTCACAATCAAATCATCAACATAAATGACAAGTAGCATAATACCTTTCTCTGTTTTTCTCACATAAAGTGAGAAATCTGCCTTGGAAATCTGAAAGCCAATAGTGACAAGATACTGCCCTATCTTGTCAGACCATGCTCTAAGTGCTTGCTTCAAGCCATACAACGCTTTCTTCAACCTGCAAACAAACTCGAGATGAACAGCATGCGCATAACCTAGTGGCGGCTCCATATAGACCTCTTCTTCCAAATCACCATGCAAGAAGGCATTCTTTACATCCACCTGATGTAAAGATCATCCCTTTGATGCAGCCATAGCAATGACTGCTCTTACAGTTTCCATCCTTGCAATCGGACTGAATGTTTCTTCATAATCAATGCCATATGTTTGTGCATACCCCTTGACTACTAATCTTGCCTTGCATCTATTCACAGAACCATCTGCATTGTGTTTCACCTTATAAACCCACTTACAACCAATTGCATTCTTATCTTTAGGCAAAGGTACCAATTTCCATGTAGCATTTGCTTCCAAGGCATCCATTTCTTCATCCATGGCTTTCTCCCATTTTTCTTTTCCCATGGCTTACTCAAAAGAAGTGGGTTCTGGTTCCTATATCACTTTGACCATATAGGCATAGTGAATGGTTGTAAATTCCATCATATTTCAGTCTATCCACAGGATACCTAGCTCTGGTAGACCTGCACAAAGTAGATTCACTCCCAGGTGCTCTCAAAACATCCCTGGTCTTCCTTACTCTAGGTGTAATAATAGAAGGAATACCCAACTCATCATCAATGCTCTGTTTTGAGCCACTCGATTCACCATCCACATAAAAGTGACCTGCATTCACATCAAACATGGGCTGATCTACCTTCTCTTTTTCTTTTCGCGAAACCTACATACCACTATCTACATTGCTTAGAGGAGATTATCTTGATCTCAATCTACCTATCCATGGTGAAGAATGTGAACCACTGCTAGAGGATACTATAGGTCCACTAATATTTTGTGACTACTGCTGTGAATTTTGTGCAGCATTACCATTTTGTGCATCTACATCATCAATCACATTTACTGGTTTATACCAGCTACTCATCTCATCAAAAACGACATCTCTGCTCACTGTAAAATTACGAGCAGAAGCATTATAACATCTATACCCTTTCTGTTGTAGAGAGTAACCAATAAAGATGCACTTCTCAGCTTTTTGATCCAACTTGGATCTCAACTCATCTGGCACATGAACATAGGCAATGCAACAAAAAATTTTCAAATGAGAAATATCTGGTTTCCTACCAGTATACCTCTTCTCTGGAGTCATCCCATGTATTGCTGCAGTGGGAGTCCTGTTCATTATGTAGACTACTGTAGCAATTGCTTCAGCCTAGTAAAAATCTAGCAAGTCTTTTTCATTGAGCATGGCACGACATATCTCTCCAATATGTCTGCTTTTTCTTTCTGCAATTCCATTTTGCTGTGGGGTATGACTACATGAATATTGCTGCTTTATGCCATGCTCCTGGAAGAACTTTACAAACTCATTTGAGAGGTACTCTCCCCCTCCATCTGACCTTAGGCATTTTATTTGCAGGCCTGTTTCTTTTTCAACCATGGCTTTAAGAGTTTTGAAATGCCCAAACTCTTCACTTTTCTTTTTCATAAAATACACCCAAAATTTTCTGCTATACACATCAATAAAAGTGACACAATAATGACAACCTCCAATAGATGCAGCTTTAGTAGTCCACACATCAAAGTGGATTAATTCCAATGGCTTCTTACTCTCTTGAACATGTCTAGGAAATGGTTTCCTTGCCTATTTTCCAAATTGACAGGCTTCACATACCTTATGCATTTCTGTAACCTTGAATTTAGGCAATCCTGCAACAATATTTTGGGCTTGCATTGATTTAAGTTGCTGTACATTAACATGACCAATGCGTTTATGCCAGATATCAATATCTACAACTACACCGGTCCCATGTGCAAACATTGCTGCACTCAATTCAGGCATGTCTGCATCCAACATAAACATTCTGCCTTTCTTCTTTCCTTTTGCTATCAAGCGACCTTTATTTTTCATATCCTCAACAAAGCATCCATGAGAATTAAATCTAACTTGCAAGCCCTGCTCAACCATTTGACCAATAGAAACCAAGTTTTTGGTGATATTCGGGACATGAAATACATCCGATAGGTATTTCTTTTTCCCGTCCTACATAGACAAAGGAATTTTTCCAATCTGCACAATAGGATATGTAGTATCATCCCTATTCTCCACAAATCCTAGTTTTTCCATTTTCCTTGCATCCTGCATCCATTCTGCATGACCTGTCATGTGGTTTGATGCATCTGAGTCAACATACCACACATTGTTTCTTTCTTTTGCACTTGTCACAGAATTGATCATGTGCTGCACCATAAACAAATGCTCATTTCTGTCATCACCCTGTCTACTAGAAGATGCCTCTCAAGTTACCGCGTCCTCCTCCATAGGACTGGTTTTCTCTAGTTTGCTACGTATTTTGATTTCTACCATGGCCTCCACATCGGCCTCCTCTACCTCTGTCTCTACCTCTTCCAGCATTCGAGTAGAAAAAAGTTTCTTTTGAAGTTCCTCCTGAAGAAGATGTACCACCATTTCTCTGCTCCTCAGAAATTAGAAGAGCAATCAACTCCTCAAAAACAGAAAATCTTTCACGGAGGGAAATGGATGTCCGAAACTGTACATAATCCTTTCCTAGACCATTCAAGGTCACAAACACTAAATCATCATCTTCCACTGGCGACCCAATGGAAGTAAGTGTATCTACAATCTTCTTCACCTTCATGTGGTAGTCATTGATGCTCATACATTCTCTTTGCACATTGTGCAACTCTTGCTTGAGTTGCATTTTCCTGGCTTGCGTATTTGTGCTATACATTTTTGACAAAGTATCCCATGCTTCCTTTGGCGTACTTGCATCTTGAATATGCACAATCATAGTCTGAAATACTGATAGACAGCTAGTACATAACTTTTATGGCTCTCTCATGCCATCCTTTAAATGCCTGCATTTGCTATTGAGTGGGAACATCAGGAAGAACTGGTTCTTCTTCATTTCCTGTAACGAATTTCCAATATCCTTTTCCCATAAGAAAATTTGTCATTCGAAACTTCCATGCTTGGAAGTTGTTCTTATCAAGCTTTTCAGTGACAATCTATGAAAGAGAATCAGATGCGAACACTGCAAAGAATTCTGTCACTGCAAAAAACACAGCTTTAGCCTCACAAGGGCAAATATGCAAAACTGATGAAAGTGGTATTTGACCACACAGTCACTTCCTAGTGACGATTTTGCATCAACAGGCAACAAGGATGATTTTGTAACTCCTAATGTCTTTGCGCACAGGCATACGGTGTAATTTCTACGGTAACTTTTCACCGACCTGTAGAACAGTGGTCGCTCAACAAAAAGCAGGGCATTTTTCTAAGTGCGTGCGGAAAAATTCCGCCTCCAAAACAAGCCCCGAAATGGCCTCGAATAAAAAAAACAAGGCCTCTCAATCTGAAAAAACTGGCCTCGAAATGGCCTGGAATAAAAAAAATAGGGCATATACTACCCTCTTGCTACACCGCGAAGGGCGTCTCAATCTGAGACAATGCACTCTTGCACTTTTTGGCTGTGCTACCTGCAAAGACTTACTCCAAAACTCAAAAAATGAAAGCAACACTGGTCCTCTTACCAGAACGCCGTAAACTTGGTTTGCTTTCTTGAGCTCCTTACCACGAACCAGGCTCTAATACCATGTCAAGATTGTGGGAGAGAAGGAAGGAGTCTCACTTGTAGCTTTCTCACTTACACAATGGGAGAATACACACAAAGGTGGAGGCTGAAAACAATTTTCCTCTTCTTAGTTGTGTATAAGCCAAAAAGAACACAAGTACAGAGAAATAGAAGAACCCTATGTATGGGTCTCAAACCAAACTCAACTAACTAAGGTGGCATACTAACTGAGCCACAAACTAGATTAGATAAGGATAGCTGTCATCTAGCTATTATTCATGGGCGGTGTACCAACCGCATCTGCAGCTAACAAGTCGGTGATATAAATGCACAACGGTCACCCTGGCATATCACGAGTGGAGCTCGATATCTCAACAATACCTTCATATAAGAAGGCAATGGATAACCAATAGGCTTCACATCCTACATGCGGAAGCGCTCAAGACTTTATGAATGTAGTCCCTCTATGACAAGTAGACAAGTTTCTGATGCCTATCACATCTAATGCGCATACCAAGTATGTGAGAGGCCTCGGCCTAGATACTTCATCTAAAATCTCTTCTTGAGATAAGCCTTAAGAGCATCTAGCTCATCATGATCTTTCTGTGCTAATAGCATGCCATCCACATAGAGTACCAAAATAAGCAAAGATCCATCACTAGCTTTCTTCTGTACAAGCACGGATCCATAGCACTACGACTGTAGCCTTGTGACTACATAAAAGCATCAAATATATGGTATCATTCGGTAGGTGCCTGCTTCAAGCCATAAATAGTTTTCTTCTTGCACACTAGGTGCTCCCTACCGAGCTCTGCAAAGCCCTTAGGTTTCTCCATGTAAATCTCATCATGACAATCCCCATGTAAAAATGTCGTCTTGACATCCATTCGATACAAGTCCAAGTCAAGCTACGTGACTAAGGCCAAAACTAAGCAAAGGGTGGTTATCTTAACCACTAGAGGAAAATTTTTATCAAAGTCAACTCCATGCTCCTGTTTGAAACCCTTAGTAACAAATCTTGCATTATAAGCCGGCTTGGGGTGTCTAGGGATACTCTTCAACTTGTACACCCATTTTCATGGCAGAGTCTTCTTGCCACTAGGCAAGGAAACCAAATTCCAAGTCTCATTCTTATGCAAGGAGTCTATCTCAAACTACATAGCCCTCTCCCAGGAGTGACTATCACCCTTGTTCATAGCCTCATCATAAGTGAAAGGCTCTCCTGAATCTGTAACCAAGATATAATGCATCGAGGGCCAAAATCTGTCAAGCTGGCATCTATCTCTAGTAGAATGCTGTAGTGTAGGTTTTGCTACCTGCTCAATATTCTATCCAACACCCTAGCCATGAGCATCTATTGCTATCCAAATGGATATACGAGAGGATGTGGTCCCTCCTGAAATATAACCCTGCATATCTCCATGACTCTCTCAAGCTACCTATGCATCTTGTCTTCATGGAAGACTACATCATGGCTGCAAATGAAATTTCACACTTGCGGATCCCATAGATGGTAACCCATCTCTCTTGCATCTCTACAACCAAGGAATATGCATTTAATACTCTTAGGATCCAGCTTGTTATGCTTGTCCTTGGCCACATGGCCACATGGCAGAATGGCTCACATGCAAAGACACGCAGATGTGCATAAGAGGGAGGCTTTCCTATCCATACCTCCTCTATAACCTAAAAGTCAATGCCACTACAATGCAATCTATTAATGATATGCACGACAGTCGTAACTACCTCAGCCCAAAAGTGTTGGGGTAGGCCTCCATGGCTAAGCATACTGTGAACCCTTTCTTGGATGGTCCTATTCATCCGCTCAGCCATACCATTCTGGGGAGGGATATAAGGGGTGGTGAATTCACACTTAATACCCCTCTCATCACATAACTTCTCAAAAGCATGTGATACATATTCACCCCCATTATCTTTCTTAAGGCATTTTAGCCTATGTCTAGACTAGGTTTTTGCCAAAGTAAGCCATCTTTGAAGAACTGCCAAGATATCAGACTTTTGCTTTATGGGACAAGCCCATAATTTACATGAAAAATCATCTATGAAAGTAACAAAATAATTTGCACCACCCATAGACTGATAGGGAATGGACCCACAGACATCAGAATGAACCAAAGCCAAGGGCTTGCTCTTACGTAACATACCAGACTTTTTATGCGTAGACTTAGTCTGTTTGCCATAAAGACAATGATCACAAGAATCAAAATGAGAATAGTCAAGGGGTGGTAAGTACTATAAACCAAAAAGCATTTTCATTCCCTTAACCGACATGTGCCCCAAACGAGCATGTCAAAGAGATACATGAGATAAAGACCCCACAGACAAAGCATGATCAGCTATAGATCTAGAAACAACTAAGGGGTAGAGGTTGCCAGCCTCGGAACCTTTCGTAGCTAAAGTCTGGCCTTGTAATGGTCATGTATATCAAACTCCCTACTATCCTCCTGAACATAGTAGGGTCTTATATCTCATCCCCAACATTAGCACTCAACTTTACATTCTGCTCCAACGGGACTGAAAGTGGTTTGCATGTTGTCATACCATACTTGGACAACATGTCCAAGCCATACTGTCTTTGGGACAACCATATACCATCATCACATCTGATCACCTCAATGCCAAGGAAGTACCTTAGCTCACCTAAATCCTTCATCTCAAGCTTCTTCTTCAAAAAGTCCTTGACTTCAAAAATCCCACTATCACTATCACCTGTAATAATCAAGTCATCCACATAGATGACTATGATGACCAAACCTGCATCTCTCTTTCTTACATAAAGTGAGTGATAAGCATCAGAAACATAAAAGCCAATATTGACAAGATACTCTCTGATCTTGTCACACCATGCTCTAGGTGCTTACTTGAGCCCATAGAGTGCCTTCTTCAACCTGCACACATACGTGGGATGCTCTAAATCTTCATAACCTGCTGGCTGATCCATATACACTTCTTCCTACAAATCACTTTGCAAGAAGGTATTATTCACATCCATTTGCTACAACCTCTAACCTTTGGCTACTGCCAAAGCAATCACACATCTGACAATTTCCATCCTAGCAACTAGACTGAAGGTTTCTTCATAGTCTATGCCATATGTCTGGGCATAGCCTTTTGCAACCAACCTAGCTTTGTACCTACTAATAGAACCATCTACATTGTGCTTAATCTTATAAACCCACTTATATCCAATAGCTTTTTTGCCCTTCAACAATGATACTAGATCCCAAGTCTTATTGGCCTCTAATGCAGCCATCTCCTCATCCATTGTTGCATCCCAATGAGTATGACCAACAACATCCTCAAAAAAAGTGGGCTCAACATCCTCAACTAATTTCACCATATAAGCATAACGATGATTTGCATAACCTTCAAAATCAAATCTTTTAATAGTATATCTGACCCTGCTAGATCTGCATACCAGCGAATCACTCAATGGAGCCTTTACATTACTATGAGCTCTCTGTACACCTGGTATCCTGACAGAAGGAATAACAAGCTCATCATCCAGGCTCTCTGAGCCACTAGAGTCTCCATCAAGAACTGTATCAATGCCATCTGACACTTTATTCTTTCCTTTGTCTTTACCTGTAGTGCTACTAGATGCACCTGAAGATGTAGAGCTACTCCTTAGTCTCCTAGACCAAGGGCTACCAGATGATGTCTCTAGTCCACTAAGAGTTTGTGATTCTTGCTTTTCATCCTGCACATGAGTGTCATGATCATCATCATCATCCAATGCATCACCACTAGATGCATACCAACTACTCATTTCATCAAAGATGACATCCTTGCTCACTTTGAACTTACATGTGACAGGGTTATAACAGCGATACCCTTTTTGCTCTAAAGAGTATCCAATAAAGACACATTTTTTTGCCTTTGGATCAAGCTTCTTCCGTAGCTCATCTGGCACATGAACATATGCAACACAACCAAATACCTTCAAGTGCGATACATCAGGTTTCTTGCCAGTAAAGCATTCTTTAGGAGTCATTCCATGAACTATAGCTGTGGGAGTTCTATTCATAATGTAGACAACAAATAGGCAAACCTTAGACCAAAAATGTTTGGGCATATTCTTTTCAGCCATTAATGCGCGTGCAACTTCTGCAATATGCCTGTTCTTTCTTTCTGCAACACCATTTTGCTGTGGGGTATACCTGCATGTGAATTGTCTCTTTATCCCATGAGACCTCAGAAAATCACTGAACTCATTCGAGAGGTACTCTCCCCCTCCATCTGACCTCAAGCACTTTATTTTCAAGCTTGTTTCTCTTTCAACTACAGCTTGAAAGTTCTAAAGTGCTCAAATGCTTCACTCATTTCCTTCATAAAATATACCCACAGCTTTCTAGAACAATCATCAATGAATGTGACAAAGTATGAACTGCCTCCAAGAGATACATTTTGTGTAGGCCCCCAAATATCTATATGTACAACATCAAGGATATTTCTACTTACATCTCTGTCATGTGAAAAGGGTTGTCTTGCCTGCTTACCAAATTGACATGCTTCGCATATCTTATGAAATTCTACATCTCTAAATGCAGGAAAACCTACCCTTTGGACTCCATTAATTTTAGCCTTTGTACATTTGCATGTCCAATGCATTTATGCCAAATTTCAATATCTTCAACAACACCTTTTCCTTTAGCATACATAGCAGCATTCATAGTAGGAATCACTACAAGGATTTGAGCTAGTAGCGACGCCGATTAGACGGCGGATAGCGGCGTCGCTATTTTCGTCGCTATTTGTGTCGCATTTGCGTCGCAAATAGCGACACAAATAGCGACGCACCGTAGGGAAAAAAAAACGGCCGAAACCGAGCGCAGTTTTCATTTCGCGTTTGCTCCATTGTGAGTTTTGAGAGCGAGAGCGAGGGAGAGAGTGACCGTCATGAGAGAGAGAGAGAGAGAGAGAGAGAGAGAGAGAGAGAGAGAGAGAGGGAGAGGAAGAGAGAAAGAGAGGGAGAGGGAGAGGGAGAGGGAGAGGTTTAAATCACACTCTCTTTCTTTTTCTTGTTTAGGAGAGGAAATGAGAGAGAGGGAGAGGGAGAGGGAGAGGGAGAGAGAGGGAGAGAAAGAGAAAGAGAGGGAGAGGGATAGGGAGAGGGAGGGGGAGGAAATGAGAGAGGGAGAGAAAGAGAAAGAGAGGGAGAGGGAGGGAGAGGGAGAGTGCATTCTCTCTCTCCCTCTCCCTTTTGCTTGTTTAATGTTTAAATCACTTTCTTTTTTGCTTGTTTAGGAGAGGAAACGAGAGAGTAAGAGAGAAAGAGAGGGAGAGGGAGAGGGAGAGGGAGAGGGAGAAAGAGAAAGAGAAAGAGAAAGAGAGGGAGAGGGAGAGGGAGAGGGAGGGGGAGGAAATGAGAGAGGGAGAGAAAGAGAAAGAGAGGGAGAGGGAGGGAGAGTGCATTCTCTCTCTCCCTCTCCCTTTTGCTTGTTTAATGTTTAAATCACTTTTTTTTTGCTTATTTAGGAGAGGAAATGAGAGAGAAAGAGAGGGAGATAAAGAGAGGGAGAGGGAGAGGGAGGGGAAGGAAATGAGAGAGGGAGAGAAACAGAAAGAGAGGGAGAGTGCATTGTCTCTCTCCCTCTCCCTTTTGCTTGTTTAATGTTTAAATCACTTTTTTTCTTGCTTGTTTAGGAAATGAGAGAGAAAGAGAGATAGAGAGGGAGAGAAAGAGAGGGAGAGGGAGAGGGAGGGGAAGGAAATGAGAGAGGGAGAGAAAGAGAAAGAGAGGGAGAGGGAGAGGGAGAGTGCATTCTCTCTCTCACTCTCCCTCTTGCTTGTTTAATGTTTGAATCACTTTCTTTTTTGCTTGCTTAGGAGAGGAAATGAGAGAGAGTTGTGCCAACAAGTTTTTTAGCACAACATCTTGGATCATTGGAAGAACATACCGGAGGGGAGCAAGGACTACATAGTAGCATCCTTGCACAAGGAGTTTCCGGTGCCAGCCCCCCGCAGTAGATAGATTCTCTACGGGCTGGATGATGGAATGCATGCGTGCATACATGTCACATAGACGATCCGATGCACGCAAGGCAATCAAGAGTGGGGCTGCAAAGCCCGAGTGGTTAGATGCAGACGATTGGCACCGACTGAGGGAGGAGGCTACAGATTCGCCAGGACGTTGGAGTCAGTAGCGGGAGGCGGCGAGGGCACGACTCGAGGCCGAAGTGGTCCATCATCTTGAGAGTGGTAGCCACAGGACATATTTGGAGGACTTTGTAAGTTTCTCTTTTGTTTTGCTTATTTGTTTTTTTGAAATATTCTTTGTGTTGACAATCATGTTTCTAACAGTTAGCATTTTGTTTTCTTTGCAGCACTCCATTACAAATCGCGATCCGCAAGGCCTTGAGACTCGATATGCAGAGAGGCACGGTCTCAATGCATTGATCGACCGATTGTATAGACACGGCGGCCCTGTAAGTCACTCATCTTTCTTGTCCGTAGTTACCATGAGATATTTGAATGCATTATTGTATGGTGGATTGATATGTTGTTTCTTTTTCTGCAGAATCCGTTCGATGCTCCTTTGCGGTGGGACGAGCTTTTGGGGGGACGAGGATTTCTAGCTCGCCCTTGGATCCTTGGAGCTCACACACCTTTAGTTTTTAGTGGCCTGATCTACGTAGACATTTTCTATGTATTAGTGATATCCTTTCATGATTGTACCAATCGCATTTTATGCAATCATGTATTTATTTCATGTATCAGTTTTATGATTTCAGTATACATTCTTTTTGTTTGCAAGCACTTTGTATGCAGTAGTGCAGAAACTATTTTGTATGGCTCTCATACAGCACACAGTGCTCTGCCCTGCCACAAATTTTTTATTTCCTTGTTACCATCACTATTTGCGTCACAAATTTACTGCTCGCGTCGCTATACGCTATATGCGTCGCAAATGCGACACATATAGCGACGCCAATAGCGACGTTTCTATGGCGTTGCCAATAACGACACTTTTTGCGACGACGAGGGCAAATTTTGTTGTTTGTATTTTCGTCGCTTTAAACGTCGGTATAAGGTCTATATCTTGTAGTGAATTCCAGCATCCAGATTAACCTCCAACTCTACTTCTCTTTGCAACCAACCTAAACTTGTCATTGAAGTCTTCTACAAAGTAGCCCTTTGCATTAAATCTGACTTGCAGCCCTTGCTCTACCATTTGACCGACTGACACCAAGTTCTTTGTAATAGATGGCACATGTAATACATCTGAAAGACTCTTTGTCTTGCTGTCATACAAGGACAAGGAAACTTTTCCAATGTGTGAAATTGGGTGGCATGAAACATCACCTATCTGCACATAACCTACATTTTGCAAATCCTGCATCTCTCTAAACCATTCTGCATGGCTGATCATATGATTGGATACACTTGAATCAACATACCAAACATCATCATGAGTTCCCTTTCCTGCAACAGCATTTAGCATATGCTTCATAACAAACAAATGTTCATTTTTGTCTTCATTCTATCGTGAAGACGATGCATAGTTTCCTTGCTGCAACTTACCACTGCGAATATAATCTTTCTTAGCATAACATTGGGCTGCAATATGACCTGTTTTGCCACAGTAGTGACACACAATACCAGAGTTGTTAGAACCTCTGTTTTACCATCCACCTCTTCCTCTAAAGCTACCCTTGCCTGTAAAGTTACCATGACCTCCTGAAACCTGCATATCACCAAATTGCTGATTCAATCTATTTTGCTAGTTGTCACTACCACATCCTATACCATGGCCTCTTGAAAAGGACCTACCATGTCCCCTTCCTGAACTGGAGTAGAAAGCTTGGACCTGTTTATCACTTTTTTCAGGTGTCTCACTTCGTATGTTGATCTCTTCAGTGATCATAAGGGAGACCAACTCATCGAAATCTGGAAATGGCTTTCTGACATATACAGAAGTTACAAAAGACTTCCAAGCCTTTTCATTGTTAAGTCCACCCAAGGTAGACCACACCAAATCATCATCATTGGCCATTGCATCAATCGCTGCCAAGGCATCTGTAATGCTCCTTACCTTCAGTGCATAGTCATTGATAGACATCTTCCCTTTCTTCAATCTATTCAACTCTTGCTTGAGTTGAATCTTTCATGCCTTTGTATTTACGGAAAACATACTTTCAAGTATGGTCCAAGATGCATATGAATTCTCTGCAGTTCTAATATGTCCCAGCATATTATTGTTAGTTACTGCAAACAGCCAATACATGAGCTTTTTGTCTTTTGCATTCCATTCCTTCCGTGCCTTTGTCTCTTCTGCAGTTGGAGGATCACTCACCTCCGACTCCTTTTCTTCACCTAAAACAAACTCGTAGAGGCCTTTTCCAATAAGGAAGTTCGTGACACGGAACTTGCATGAAGGGTATTTGTTCTTGTTGAGCTTCTCAATGATGGGATTTCCACTGTTCTCTACCATTATCACAAAACTAATACCAAACAGCAAGCAAATCTTCTGCAACCCTCGACTTGTAGTGCACAGCAATACACTAGATAGCCTTTTTCACTGTTTGCTCAATAATACATGCAATTTGCAACCAGTTTGCAGATAAACATTATGTTTATTCACTGGTAAACACCTTTTGAACTTATAGATCTGAAATCTGTAACCAGTGCACATGTATACGTCAGACACAGCTGAAATTGCAAGATACCTCGAATTGCTGTCCGCAACCTTGTGAGTCTAAAATGGGGCTTGAAATGACCTCGGATGGCCAAAATAGCTCTTCGCGCACACCAAATCTCACTTCAATCTGAGATTTTTGCTATGCCTTGCTTTTGATGCCTCCACAGGCACTATCCAAGAGAAGAAGTAGAGAATGGAAGGGCTTCTTACCCATTGCTTGCTTGCTCAAATCCTTGGCTCCTCTCCTTCACTTTAGCCTTTAAAACCAGCCTCAATCAGTGGTGCAACTCTTATACATGTCAAGAATTGCGTGATAGGGGGATTTGCTCAAGATGTTGCACCGAACACACATAGAATGCATAAGGAGAAGCTCACTCAAGAGATAAGAAGAGAGATGGAGACCAAAAACGTTTTCTTGCTGGTTTCTTCTTCTTCTTCCACACACTTTACAATTTACACAAAGTATAGATAAGATACAACATAAAGGAAAGTGGCCTACTAAGTCAAACAATGCATAACCGACTACACTAGTCGACTGGCACTATAATTATGCCAGCTGTAAATAGGTGTAACAACCTGAATATAATAAGTAATGAGTTAGTGTGGGAGTCATAATGACCATCGACGTGCTAAGTGTAGACTTGTGGACCCATCTAACTAGGCGGTCCATCATTAATGTCCGCATGTGTTGAGCTTGCCATCTCAACACCATGGCAGGACAAGAAAAGGGGGGTAAACTTCCATTCACTGAAGAGGAGCTGACAAAGTATGGGATCAGTGTTGAGATGCATGGATTTAGCCAGTTCATGTTCAAACATACCATGAATTTAGACGATGCCATCCTGGAAGAACCGGCAGTGAAGAAGTTGGTGGATAAATGCAACCTCCGAAAGTACATGGAAAAGGTCAGACAGGCTATAGATTATAGCATGTGCGCTGACTTCTTAAGGAGCTTTGATGAAGGTAGGAATTGTGGCATGGTCACAGTAAGGACTGGTGACCAGGAAAGAAGGGTGCAAGTGTCCCTTAATGCAGCTATTGTAGAGAAAGCCCTGGGGCTTGTGTCCAAGAAGGAGAGGCGCCCAAAAAGAGATGTATATACCATGATGGGAGTCAAAAAAGAGGACATGCACACAGTGGATGGAATCAATTTGGATGATATTCTAGACCCCGCAACAAGGATGCAAGCTAAAATGGTCCACGCCCTTTTCTCAGGACACATATACAACGCTTTAATGAACAGAATCGGGGTGCCATTACTAGAGAGAATCGCTACAGGAGTTCCAGAGGAGGTAGATTGGAACAGTTTTGTGCAGAAAACTATCAAGATTTCAACTGCGCTCCTGGCTTCAGCTGCAGCACCAGCTGGTGGGGAGTCTCCTGCCTCTACTGCATGATCCGCAAGAAAAAAGCATGCCTCGAAAGACTCCACAATCAGATACGGCGGTGTCCTAATGGCAATCATCGATGAGGCTATTAAGGATGCCGGTGTAGATGAAGAGCAAGTTGTGCACCAAAGCTCACCTCACTACGAGGAAGAAGGCTCGAGTGAAAAGACAATAAGAGACAAAGGAGAGCCAGAGATACCACCCACTCAAGCGGCTAAACCATGAGAGAAAAAGAAGACTGACAAGAGCCAGAAGAAGAAGAAAGAAAGACTGAGCAAAGAAGAGCGAGCCGAGATGAAGAGGGCTCAAAGAGAGTCAAGAAGGGTGAAGGAGGAACGAAGGAAAAAAGAAGAGGAAGAAATCGAAAGAATTAGAGAAGAATCAAAGAGGGCAAAAGAAGAGAGGCAAAGAAGGGCAAAGGAGGAAGTTGACGAACTAAGAATGAAAGAACTGACTAAGTTGGCAGAGGCCACTCGTAGATCTGTCAAAGAAACCCATGGGAGAGGAGAGACCGACCCTTCGAGTCCCCGTCATGAAGCTGAAGCAAGTGGCAGTGTGGAAATGGCCCCAATAGTTGTGGGTAAGGGCAACTCCCTACTGCACCCCCTGCCTTCCTCCTTTGTGCCAGTACCAAGTAACACCACAAACACAACCACCCCGCAACCCACGCCCTCTCTATACATGGCCCAACTGATGAGCATGATGCGGCTACTTGTTAGTAAAGTGGCTGAAATTGTACCAAAAGCTAGAGCAAAAAGGCTCGTTGCTACAGATGCTGAGTCTAGGCAAGATCCAAAATGACAGAAGCTAGAGGCATCAACCACTACAGCCCCTACTCCGATGCCACTTGGTGCTAACTACGACACTTATGTGGCTGAGCTTCTAGAACAATTGGACAAGGAAAAAGAAGAAAAGAAGATAGCCGTGGTAGAGTTACAGAAAGAAAATGAAACTTCGGCAGCTTTAAGGCTAGAAGTTTCAAAGCAAGGAGCTGACCGAAGAAGGGAAGTGAAAGTGCTACAAGATCAGCTAGAAGCAAAGACCAAGGAAGCCCAGGACAATGAGAGCCGCCAAAGACAAAGGCTGGAAGATGAAGAGCAAAACCTGGTGACAGAACAGCAAAGTTTGAAGTTACTAGTGCAGTAATATGCTGACTTGGAACAAAGAACTGCCAAACTGGAAAGGTACGAACAGATAGAAGCTTAGGAGGGCGAGCTAAGTGAGCGATAAGAGGATGCCATAGCTTTTTGGCTATGGTATGAACTTGAAGAACAAGACAAATTGGAGAGAGAGATAGAGTTCCTAGAACAAGAAAGGCTGGGAGTTCCCATAGAAGAAGCACAAAGGTTGCAGAATGACGCACAATGATTGCAAGATGCATTGGAGACTACTAAGGGAGACATAGAGGCCCTCATGGCCATGGCCTTCACCCAAAAAAGATTGCACTTCGCAAAGATCCAAAGCCACGAGCAGCTAGTGCAAGAAAAGCCAGAGCTATTTGTTGAGGCAGAAAAAAGATTCAACATTGTAAATCAAGCAAAAGAAATTGCTAAAGAACAGCTGGCTCGAAAATCTAGGGAAAGGAACCAACTCTGGTTATTAACAAATGAGCAGTACAGCAGGTTGTAACAACCTTGGAAAAGTGAGCTGGAAGAGGGAAGAAAGAAGATGAATGAGAGAGGTAGAGAGTGGGAGAGAAATAATTTTGAAAGAGTTAGGGACCTAACAGAATGCTTGGCGGTGGCTAAGTGCGAGAGAGTGCTTGTGGAGTCTAGGGTAGAAGTTGCTAATGTATGCGCAACGCACAAAGGCAAGCCTTCCTCAGCACAATACTACATGTCACCCAGGCAGAGGGCAATGATTCAATGGAGAAGGTAAGAAGGAAGCTATAACTAACCACCCGAGCACTAAGGTATGGCCTTCAAGATCGGGAGCTTACAACAAGCACATGAATCACAAAAGAGCAGCAATTTCACTACCTACGCCGTGTCGGCCTCTCCACTGTTGAGCTTAAAGAACTTGGGTTTGAAGAGCATGAGCAGCCACCACCACCACCACAAGCGGTTCCATCAGTTGCCGAGCAAAATGTCGAAGAGGGTTCAGACTTTGAGCAGGATGCTGAAGAAGAGCAACAAAGAATGCCCAATCCGCCTCTACCAGACCTCCTGCCTGAAGAGGCCGAAGATGCCCATACACCCGAGTGCATTGTGGCAGCCAGAAGAAGAAGACAAGAACTAGTAGAGGAAGCCCAACGCAGAGCACGATCACTGCCAAGACAATTCCTTGAAGAGCTTATGCCATTATAGGGGGATCCCCATCTTATCGATTGGCCTCAAGAATTGGCCATATGGCATGAACGGGAGTTCCAGACGAGGCCATTTGAACTTTCATTTGCTTATCCACGCTCTCTAGACCATGTGTTGCCTCTAGGTATTCTAGCAAAGATCAAGGATCTGGCTAATGATCTTGCAAACAGGTGGATAGAGGAAAGAAGCCTCATGATAACCAGATGGAGACAAGAGCCTGAAGACTACTGGCAAGAAAAAGTAAACAGGGTTCCCAAAACTGTCCAAGGCTACGAGGCACAGTCGAAGTGGCGGAGGAGGATTTGGGATACCAATTTTGATGCTTGGACAGCCTTCTGCAGCTCGCTCCCTGAAGAACACAACGACCCCATCTACATGCCCTACCCCCCTAGGCATGGAGTTGACTATGATCGAAATATTCATGGGGATTTTGACTTTCCTAAAATATA
The DNA here is from genome assembly GCF_053477565.2 of Lygodium microphyllum. Lineage (NCBI taxonomy): Eukaryota > Viridiplantae > Streptophyta > Polypodiopsida > Schizaeales > Lygodiaceae > Lygodium > Lygodium microphyllum. The sequence continues at coordinate 109,338,303 of NC_141148.1, forward strand.
TAATGTTAATGCCCGGAGCCTCGAGGAATACCTAGTCTTTAGGTTATAGGATCTCCTCTCATCTATCAACTACTTCCTTGCGGATTTTTCTTCTTGTCCAGATCCAGCCTTCTTAACTACCTGTAATTATCTTAGGCTTATCAAGTTCCTACTAATACATAGACTCACAACCGAGGAAGCCCACCTCCCTACACTCTTTTTTGACATCAACCTGGGGATAGATAGTAGAGCCATGACTAGATTAATGATGAGGGCAACCATGCTTCCCTCCTTTTACCTAGAAATCTTAGAGGATATGAGTGATACCCGCTTCATGAGGTGCAATCATCCTTTCTTGTCATCCACACCTCTGAAGGCCGGTATTAAAGAATATCTAAAAAATCGTGCATTCCTATCCCAACGCTTGCGACTGCCTCGTAATCCAATTGAAGGTGACAGGCATTAGCCAGGACATCTTCCTTGTATGCAATTCTTTTAAAAAAAAAAAAAAGAGAAAAGAGAAAAAATATAAAATAAAAAGAAAATAAAAGAAAAAAAACAAAAAAAGAGAGAGAAAAGAGAAGAAAAAGGAAAAGTGAAAACAAAAAAAACAGGAGGGCTCACTTCACTACACCAAGGGTTTACACCTAGCCCCCCCCCCCCCCCACTTCACGCTTAGGGCACATCAAGGGCAGGACTTCAAGACCTGTCACCCTAAGTTTTGCACTGCACCCCCAACAACACACGAACTGGTTCCTCAAGTATGGGACATTACCAAGGGCTTACCCAAGGTTAGACCCATCTCCTATTTCCACTACACATGCACTTACACCACACCATGAGACAGACACACCCCTTAGGGAGTGCACAACTTTCTCTTGCAGGCTACAATTTTCACTCAGTGAATGGCTACCCAGCTAAAGAAGATCATCCATGACATCCGCTAATGCCCAAGAATTTTTCTCTGAGTTGGACAGAACACCACTACAGCAGCTTCAAGAGCTTTTGCATATTTCAATGGTTGGATGGACCAACATGCTTGATATAGCCGACCATCTACCTGTTGATGGCTACTATGACTGAACCAAGTCAAGCAGAAGGGAAAGTCAATGATGGACCCACCATTGGCATAGATTTTGGAACCTCATATTCTCCAAATGTTTAGAGATCCCTAGGTTTATCAGCTGTCGCAAAATGGAAGCTACAACTGTGCAAGAAATATCGAGCATCTTCATGAAGTCTAAAGCACGCTAGAATCTCTCCCGGTCATCGTTAATTAGACTCCATCACCTCTCATTCACAACAGCACCTTTTGATTGTGGTCATCTACCCATCACTTCCACTTAGCAACAACCCCAACTACCCCAATACTCCCCACCACAGCGCCATGGGACTGGCACTCAGCTAGGAGGGGGTAATGTTTATCGCAACATAGAGGAGTGGGAAAATGGAGCAGAGGAGTGGAAAAATGGAATAAGAAGATAACTCAAAGGGCACAGGACAAAGGAAGGAAAAGGTGCCTCGGATGGAAGTCAGACCCTCAAAATTTTGAATGACGATCTCTCCAAAAGGCTTCAATGTCTCCTCGAGAAAAGAAAAGAGTAAAAGCGCACCATTAATTGTGAAAACGCTCCCGAATCCTTGTAAAAGAGTGCCAGGCTCACTCCTGTGCAAATTTTAATCACTAGTTAGGAATGGGATAAGTTAAAACGGTGGGAAATAGGAAAAGAGGGCCTAGGCGAATGGCCGGCCATTTAAAAAGTGGAGATGACCGCCCAAAAAGTAGGGCACGTATATAAAGTTCAAAAGTGAATGAGAAACTCATTCTTGTGTGTGGCCAAAGCTTCTTCTTCTTCTTCTCTTGTTTCTTGCCTTCTTGCTTGTGCTTGAGTGAGGGATTGAGGGAGTGAGTGTGTGAGAGTGAGGGATCGTGGAGAAGAAGCTCCCATCTTCTCTCTTCATCTTCTCTTCTTCTCTTCTCTTCTCTTTTCTCGTGCAGCTATGGAGGATGGAGCTTGACGGAGAGGGCTTGAGGTTGCTTGAGCTTGCCACAAGGATCGTGGAGCTACCGGAGTGCAAGAGAGAGGAGGGAACTCGATCGAGTATCAAGGTAAGTTCACTACACCCGTAAGGTAGGCATTGCGTGTCGGCTATGTGAGAGGTAGCCATGGCCACTTGGCTTGAAATGCTTGATCAATAAGTGGTTTGTAGGTCTCGGTGTAGAGCTCTGTAGCTCCCCTCCACCTTCTTAACATGACAATCTGCAATTGCATGTCCTTTCTTCTTGTAGTAGAAGCACTCTCCATGAAACTTTTTCTTACCACCCTTATTATTTTTGTTATTATTGATAAAGGAATCACCTTTTCCTTTCTAATTGGTGGTGAATGCAACATCTTCACTGTTGCTACTTTCTCACGCTATAAGCCTCAACTCCCCTTCCATTAGTAGTGCACAAATTCCTCAAATATCAAAGCTTGGGGTCTCACTTGAGTATTTAGAGTAGTCACCAATCCATCAAACTTTTGTGGGACAAATCCAAAGACACCTTTGAGCTAACTCCTCACTAGTCTTTTGTATCCAAGAACCAACCATCTGGTTACATAGATTCTTGATCCAAGTGATGGATGTTTCAGTAGTCTCTCCTTCATAAAACTTCTCTACTGCTACTTGATTCTCCAAGTTTTGAATTATTGTTTGATTTCACGCTTCCTACTAACTTCTTAGTATGTTCAAAGCCTCTGATACCTTGGTTATATACTAAATCAAAATCTAAATACTATTATAATAGCTTGTAACTAAGACACACAATATATTTTCATTCCTTTGTTTCCAATCTTGTAGAACATCTCCATTTGGAGGAATCATGACACTTAAATTGTATGGGTCAAGGGTGGGTTGTGATTTTGGGTTAGTCCCCAGTATCATCTCTAGAAGCTCATAAGAATCAAGGATACTTGTGGTTTTAAACTTCCTCAAAGTGTATTTTGTACCATCTAACTTGCCTTCACTAAAGGTTCTTGGATGAATTCTTAATGTTTAAATTGTTGGTGCAGTGCCAGCCACACCTCATGTACCAGCACTTCTACCTATTGATGGAATGGATGACATTTCTTCTATTTGCTATTGAATCCCTTACTACTCATGTACTCTTCACTCCTTAGAGCCCCTTAGGCTCTATTGAGAAATGTAGATCCTTGAGCAAGGTCTAGTTGTGGAGGACGAAAGTCAATCACAAGAAGCATGATGTATGAGACTAGACACGCTAATTGATGGGACCTCAAATGGGCCGACACTGGCTATGGCACTAGCCGACCTCATGCTCATAACAGATAAACACACCCTCATGGCCTCGCGAGCCAGGAGTGTCTATCTGCTGCTAAAGGATGAATTGTCCTAAAGTCTAATCTATGCGTTTATAGTTTTGTAGTCCAACGTTTCCCTTTCTATAAACTCCACAAAGGGAGAACCCATACACTTTGGCAATAAATACCATGATAATCACATACATGGGAGGCAACCTCTCGGTGAAACCACCATGGCCCACTGTATCTTTCCTACATTGCACGGATTAGCCCCTTGATGCGCTGCTCAACATATAGAACAAGCGAACAAACTCCACTCTTCATTTCGAAAGTTTCCAGGAGATACCATGTGTCCTTACCAAATAATCCCCCAAGAAACGAACATCTATCCTACAGCTTAGGATGCCTTTCCACACTCAAGCGTAGGTCCTTGTCATTGAAAACAGGTGCTATGCATCCAAATTTTTTTCCCTGACACCATGGTTGACATGCACATGCAAAGTTAATGATCCTAAAGTGCTCAAATATAATTTTCAATGAGACACGTGTTGTGTGCACAACCAGGCTTTTCAATGCTTATTCACTAACTCGTTGTGGCAATGTAAGGATAGCACCAAGACAACACTCGTGCTACTATCCTCTTAATTAAAGTACAAAACCCTCTATGTCATGATATGCATAAGAAAATTAGCAAAAATCAGCACGCAAATCACACCATTCAAACATCCCAACCCCCTACGTTTAGGTATTGCTTTCGTTGCATAGGTATAGAGGTTCATTTTGTCATGTTTTGATGTATAAAAAGTAATAAATCACAAACTTTGACAAGGAGATAGGGAAAAATAGGGCTAAACCTCATGCTTTGCTACTACCATACATGCACAAACAATCATTATATTTTTCCTTATTTTTGTAAGACGCATTTCTATTTTTCCCCTTATTTTTTCAATTTTCTTGATTCATTTATCAATAAAATATGCTATTTTATGGTTTTTCTTGTTTCAATCACTTCAGCATACTAACATTTAATTTATCTTTCATATTCCCCTCATGGGAACACCTTTCATCCACCCGAAACAGAAAAACTACCATTTTACTGCTAAAAGACCGCATTTCGGGTTTACGGGAATTAAATAGAGCATGTAAATCATTGCAAAATCAAAAATTTTTGATAAAAAGCAATTAATCATGATGCAACCAGCACACAAATAAATTTTCATCCAATAAGAACATAATTATCATCATAAACTATCAAAAATCCTTCATTTTCTTCATAAAATGTTGCAAAAACCTCCAATCCAGCTCGATCAATCCATTGCCAGGTACGGTTAGCACCTCTTATTCAAAAGTTGAGCTTTTTATGCAAAGTTCCAAGTCCTATCTTCACTTACTATATCCTAAATTATTTGCTTGAGCTTGCTTTTGAGAGATGGTTGATAAGCTTCATGACAATAGTCCCACAAGAATAGGCATTCTAGGAAAAAGATTAAAATATTCTTTGGAGAGTCAACTTGGAAGTATTTTTTCTTCACCTATTTATCTTTCTCTATCTCTCCCTTTTCTCTCTTTATCTTGCTCAATTCTCTCTCTTTCTATCTCTCTCTCTTTTCCCTTCTCTCTACCTCTATCTCTCTATTCTCCTCCCCTCCATCACCTTCTTTCACTCTTCTCTCTCTAATTCTCCTTCTTCTTTTCTACTTTCTTATTCTTTTCTTCTCCCTATTCTCTACTACTATCTCTCTATTATTTTCTTCTCTGTCTCTTCTACCCCTTCTCTATCTTTTCTTCTTGTAATCGGCTCTAAGCACTAATACTAGGAAATGGAGTGCAGTCATACTCAAAGCCAACATAGGTGGACACTGACGTACTACCATTGGCTCATTAATGCACCACTAGAAGCTCCTAGCTTTAAGGGTTGCTAGCTATCGCTTCCTTTAAAACTAAAATGCTCTATGGACTCAGACCCACAAAATTAGTCTCATTGATGTCACCTTCATCCTCTATGTCAGGTGCATCATCCTGCTAGATCTGGTCCATGCGTGGAGGTGGGGTGATGAAGACCAAAGAGGGGATGGGAGGTAGTAAGGGGTAAGGGAGATTGGGGTTTGGTAGAGACCAAAGGTGGGCTACTACTGGGCTGGGGGGTTGGTGTCAAAGTGGGGGGAGTGGGTTATACTAGAGGTGGTGCTACTACAATCAAAGATCCATGGGAGTCTAGATGGGAGGCTACAAAAAATTGTGTTAGATGATCTCAACTACGAGCTTCTCTAGATAGATGGCTCTAAGCTAGATTTTTTGTGGCAATCGATCACACTTGAAGATAATCCGAACAAGGTGGGCATGGACTCCTTCAAGTTCTATTTTATTCCTGGACTCTATACTAAGGAGGGCATGAATGTGGTTCCATCGCTTGAGGGAGAGGGGTTTGGACTTGGAGAGGTGGGCCCAAAGCTAGTTAATATTTTCTAGCTTTAGGATGTTAGAGGTAGCAGTTCAAAGAGTGGATCATCAAGATTAAGATCTCCATCTCTATAATCCTTTATTGGATCATCAAGATCTAGGGATTCTTCTCCTTGATCTATGCATGGTTCCCTCTTGACTCTCTCCTAGAGGTGGACATTTTGGGCATGCTTTGATGTAGGATGTGGATCCACTGAATCCTAGTCTAGATAGGGAATAGTAACCTTCTTCATTTGTTGGGCTAGTCATTTGACCCACTATTCCTTTGAAATGTGTTGCCAAAGAAGGTCAGATTTCACCTTCCAGCCCCACTTCAAATCTAGCACCACCTATTGTAGCACCCAAATCCTCTCCTATGCTTTAGCATTCTACTGGTCTAGTAGTTGATAGTGCTCATTCATGAACTATCACTTCAGATCAAACAAAATTGGTGTTGATGGAGAAGTTAGAGAAGTCCAAAGTTTGGGGTTGTGGAGACGCATCCTCCTCTCTTAGGGTATCAATGAGCTTCTATGTGGTAACATGTTTGCCTTTATTACTGATGGGCAAGGGGCACTTAGCTACAATTTCTTATTCCATGGGTAGCCAGTTTGCAACCATCTAGAGCGTGGAAAATCCAATTTAAGACAAGGCAATAAGTTTGATCTTGGCTATGGAGCCTAATGTAGGTGGAAGTGAGAGGGAGCTAAGTTGAAAAGGATACTTTTTCCTTGCTATGGTGGATGGGGGAAAATTTAGAGTGAGATGAGGATGTATAAGGGGAGTAGACTTGGCACCTGAGTCCAACTTATCTGGTTTGTTGGGCATAGGTGGGAGCTTGGAGCAAGAGTCTATCATGGTAGCCCAAAGTTCTTGTTTGAGCATTTTCTATCAGTCAACAAGCCACTCCACTTCATAGTCACACTGGAGTTTTTCAATTATGACTAAGTAGAGTAGGATTGTGCCATCCACGTTTTCTATTCCAACCACACATGCTTGGAGAAAAATACTCTCCAACTCAAATTGTTGTTCTCTAATCTCCTTACATCATCAATAAAGGAGAGTTGTGTCTATTGGCATGACTCTAGCCTTTGTAGATATTCCTTAAAATTGGTGTTCTTCTAGAGTTACTCGAAGTAGCTAATGTTAGCTTGCTTAGTCCTCTTGTGTAGTGAGGTCCTACTACTTGTTAGGGCTCGGATTCCACCATATATTTGCTATTTTATACCTTAGTATTTGTGTGCATGTAGGCTTGAAGGTTCAACATATGTAAAGCAGCCTTTATCTTTCATACGATGTTTTTTCTGAAAGTCAGGGTGTAGGTAAAAAAACATCAGGCACTTGTGTCTTTTGAAACCCTGCATAGTGCAAAAATGTGGAGATGTCAAGACAACACTAGATTCTTGTCGTTGATGTCTCATTCTGATAATATATGCTTGTTTCCTGAATATTGGTGCAGTCTACTTCAAGTTATTTGATTAGAAATGGCTGTGATGGTGTAAATCTATGTGATATCTTTCAAGACAGTAATTCTACACTGATGAATATGTGCATGTATTTCTCTTGAATATTATGTGTGTTTAATGGCTGTGAATTCATTCAAGAAGTTTCCTACAGCAATAAGACTATTTTGGCAGATCGGTGTATCCTCTGTTTCTATTATGTCTCTACAGAGGCATAACACTACTGCCTAGTCAAGAACCCATTGATAAAGTTCAATGGCTAGTGAGCCATCTCTCTAGGGTATTAACACGTCATTATTTATAGGACAAGTTGGCAGGGAGGGGCATGGTAACAAAAAGGAGATGTTGTCTTTATTGGTGAGGGTAGAAGTGAGGATAGAGGCTTGATGTTGTCTGGTCTCCCCTCATTGTCTCTTTTGGACCTTCGACTTGAAGAGGACCATCTTGGTGGAGAGGCTAGTGGCAAAGGTTGACTTTTTGGGGGACTAGAAAGGTTGGTGCTCCTATGGTGGTTGATCTTGCTTAGCAACCTATTGGGTAGTGGTATTGGCAAGCTAGTCCTCCTTTTTGAGGACTTGGTCTTCAATGAATTTCTCCATGGGATCCTAGGAAGGGGTAATGGTGGGTTTTGGCATAGTTCTTATCTCTCAAGGGGTGAGATTGGGCAACATCCACCATAGGTAGGGTAAAGACCTGGATGGACTACTGTCCCACACATCACCTTCATGGTTTTGATGGAGTGTTGTATGTGGGATATGCACCTCACCTTGACAAAGAGGTGCTCCTAAAGTACATGGTCCTAGGCGATAGGGTATGAGAATAAGAGAAGAAAACATAGGCTACCTTCTTGGAGATGTTAAACACCTTGGCCTACAGGTAGAGGGCCTCAACCAAGAACTGAAGGACATTGATCTTAGGCTTGTGGGCATTGATGAGGTTTCTTAGCTAGTACCCGTTGTGGAGGATGGAGCCCAAGATGTCCTCAATGGCCACAATAGAGAGCATTGGCAGATCCACTTCACCATGGTTGGGGAAAGCATAGCTTCTCTTGCATTTTCTTTACAAACAGGGTATATTTGTGGTCCTAAATGTGGACCATGGAGCTTCTGAGAAGTTGCTCTAGGATGGTTTCTCGGGGAAGTTACTAAATGTATATAATCTACATTGCATGCGTTCAACACCTATTTATAAATATCCTTATTTGTAAATTTTTCCTAAATAAAATATAACCCTTTTCTATTCAATCTGTAAATAACCCCTTTATAATATAACCTTCTGTATGTAAAAAATGTATAAACATGGTATTTTAAAAATACCTTATTTTGAACCCACATGATGCACACATATATTTAAGTGTAACTTAGCCGAGGATGGTTTGGGTGTCAACATGGATTAGGGTAGTGCTCCATGGAAGATTGGCAAAGTTGGTGAGCTATTGGGAGTCAAATCCATGGCTGGGGGCATCTACAAGGGCCTCTTGGTTTGGGGGTGAGACCTTGTTAGTGGTGAGTTAGAACGATTCCATGAGAGGAAGATGAAAGAAGATCAAGACACAGAGAAAGTAAGAGAAGTGAAAGTAGGTTTGCACACAAGTGTTGAGCGAGAAATAGGGGTGCAAAATAGGATAATCTTTCTTTAAAAACCTTGTGATTAATGTGAAAGGATTGTTGCCAATACATGTGCCCCATGTAAGCAAAACAAGCCATAACCAAACATAATTAGAATGGGTTTTTAGAGATACCATGGCACCATTAGGAGTACGAGCTAATGAGTAGGCTTCATAAATGAATGCCATGTTAGCACGACTAGTGACTTCTGATAGCTAATCGGTTTTCTAGGAAACCAAATGGGAACAAAATCTAGAATTCAATTATGAAGGAGTACTAAGGGAATCTGGTTTGGGCATGGAAAGCCTAGAACATGATAGTGATGTAGGTGAAATCCATTAATAGGCTTTGGTAGTAGCTACCCTACAAATCAGTCAGATGGAAGGAGTTAGTGCCAAAATCATGAAAGACCCAAAAAGGACCACTTTATGAAAATTTGAGCTCACTCAAAACCTTGCCCATTTGAGTCTTAAAGACCAAGATGACTGGGCCCTTCTGGCAAAGTGGTTTCTTGAGCAATTTGTCCACTTGGTGCTTTTTCCAAGCTCGGACTTTATATAAAATATAGATGCAAAGATCTAGTATTCTTTTAGCTAGACAATGGATTCTATCTAGAATGTAAGTGATTCCTCTAGGATGAACTAATATTGTACCATGAGTTGAAAGCTTCGTACTACATACTCTAAGTGTGTAATGGCTTCTAGAACAAGTGGTAATTTGTATGGAGTCACGCTGATAGTGACCTTGAAGGATTTGGAGAAAGGCCCATAGTGCTACAAGGAAACTTGGTATCCCAATCTTTTTTGTTATGATCTGATGGGACCTGAAATAGGCCGGCACTGGCTATAGCACTAGCCGGACCTCATGCTCATGACACACAAACACCCTCACGACCTCGCGGACCAGGAGCGTCAATCTAAGACTAAAGGACAAACTGCCCTAAAGCTTAATTCATGTGTTTATAGTTCATAGTCCAACATTTCCCTAAAACTCCTTAGAGGGAGATCCCAAAGTACTTAGGCATAACGCCTCGTCACACACATATAGGAGGCACTACACTGACTAATAGTCGGAGCCCCGCTGCAGCTCTCCTACATCGCAGGGATTGGCCCTTTGATGCGTTGCTAAACATATAACACATATGAACACAAACTCCTCTCTTTTATATTTCTCATATTTCCAGGAGATATACCATGCTTCCTCACTTCACAGCCCCTTAGGAAACCGACCCTCTACCCTATGGCAAGGGATAACCTCACACTCTCAATCGTGGGTCAAAGTCCTAAGAAAATAATTACTATGCAGTCCAAGAGATTTTCCTTCGATACCATGAACCATGCATAGTGCATAATGTGAATGGTTTAGTGCACAAACAATAGAAAATCAGCATTGTGCATCGTGCGAAACCAATCTTTCATGATTTCCATGCCAACGTTTATATATTGAAACGAGGAGAGACACTGAGCCTTACGCTCATACTGCCTTTCCCTTTATTTTAAAACAACGTCCTATAGCCATGATGCAATACATAAATCAGATTTAAGATTATACTTTGATGCTCAAACTCCCCTCTCACCCTACCGTTTAATGTTTTGCAATCGTTGATAGGTGTAAGAGTCGTTTTATGTGTATTTCTTTGTAGAGAAAGCAATAAATACGGACAAAAACATATAAATGAGGGTAAACCGAGGCTAACCTCATGCTCTACCTTCATTATACATTGCACAAATACTTATGTAATTTTCTGAAATTTTCCTTTTATCGTTTCCTAATTTTCTCCCATTTAAAACCCAATTTTCACCCTTTTTTGGTATTTTTTCTCTATTATTTTCAATAAAAATGACTAGAAATTGAAATTGACTGTGGGTTGTGGCCCTTAGGTTTCTTGACAGCAAAATTTCAGGTTTTATTGATGTTATATCTCATATCTCCCCTTTATTTTGCAAAAAGACCCCATTTTGCCTCTTAAACACGTGTTTTACGAGTTTTATACCATTAATTTCAATCATAACACTTATGTTTTTCTGATTTTCTGAGGATAAACTTATAAAACTCATAGAAAACAAGAACATAATGCATAATCAGCCCATGGGAACAATATTTCATCAACCAAATAGCATAAAAACTCATTTTTCCTTCATAAAAATTGAATTACCGCTTAGGCTTTGTGTCTCGGGATCTCGATTTTGCTATGGGACTACGTGTCAGCCCTCATTCAATGTCCAACATCTTCAAAAACAACATTCTTCATATCTTCATCCACCCGGAAGCAATCCGGTCTCATCCAGACAAGCTTTCCTCCATCATTCTTCATTGTCTTCTTCCATGCAAGAGCAGCCTCTTAAGGGGGAGAGAGAGAGGAGAGAGAAAGACTAGAATCAGAAATTTCCAACCAGGCCACCATTTGACGGGCGAGAGATGGCGATATGATCAGCAGGGAGAGGGGAATCAAGCCCCATAATCATTGGGAGGGTTGCTCACAGCCAGGAAGATGCATCTCCATGATTCAAGCGCAAAAATCGGCGCTAATGGCACCCCCTCTTCTCCACGATTCCATGCTTCTTCTTTTGCATGAAGTTTCATGCCACATTAAAAGTTTGGGCTCCCAAAGGTCACTTGCCCATTTTGGCCAAATTTTGTCCACCCCTTCACATCTTGACCGATTTCTTGGCCATTTCCCCGTCCGGACTCTGAATTGAGCTCTGAAAAATCCTGGGCGTTCGGCTTGACGTCCCGCATTGGCGAGTAACTCCTGACAACCTGCACGGCATTCTGAAAAACTATCAAAAATCAACAAGTGTCGCTTGGGCGCCTTTAAAGCACTTTGATGCTTAAAATCGTCCTAGGTCAAGCCGCCGCCTTCGACATTGAATATTTTTCCCTTGATATTCGTAATTTTTAGCTATTTTTAAGCACTTATCGGCATCAAAACTCCACTCTCATGACCTACGAACTTGGTTAAAAATTTATACACGACCTTGTTGGTTGATTTTTCTAAGCCATTAGCTTGCAGATAATAAGAGAAAGAGATTTTATCTACAGTGAGAAAAAATAAGGTAAGCTCTCTGATGACCTTATTGACAAAGTGCATACCTCTATCACTGACCGATTCAATCAAAGTTCCATACTTGATGGAGATATCCCGGAATAAACATTTAGCAACAACTGATTTGACGGTATTGTTTGGTAGATCCCATGTGTCTACCCATTTTGTGTAATAATTATTTGCAATCAAGATATACTTGTTTTTAGTGTAAGGATAGGCCAAAGAGATAGGACCCAATGAAATTAAGATCCCCATTTGTAAGCATCAACATGCATGGTTAGCCACCACAAGCCAACTTACTAGATTTCGTAGATTGTTACTTCAATAACAAAGTGACCATTGGCAATTCCTTGATAAGCTTCCTCTAAGAATGCAAGTTACTCCGTTGGGAGTATCATGCTTTGTAGCACTCTAGAGAGAGTGTAGTAATACAACTAGTCCATAATAACCTCAAAACATTGGCTCCAAAGAGCCAATAATTTTTGTCAGTCCTTCTGGAGATGTGGTGGAGGTAAAAGGTATACCACTTTCTAAGAAAACCATAATTTCTTCATACCATGACCACAGAGAATTTGATGGCTTAGGCTTTGATACATCCATTTCTGCTGCAAATAATTGTGCATCAAAAAAGTCATCTTTGACATTAGTTGGAGGTTCTCTTGAATCAAGGTAGGATAGAACATTGACAATGATATGTGTAATATTTTCGTTTGAAAAAATATTACTAAACCGACCTCTCGTGCACCCGTAAACTCGTGCAAAGATTATCTTTAGTGCCAACAGTTAAACTATAACCGCACGTGAGAAATGGAAAACTCCGTATTGGCAAAGTAAGACTAGGGATTCAAACCCCCATAGCCGCGGGGAAGCATCCTCTTGGGAGGATGTTAGGAGGATAATGTTGCAATTAATTTCAATTTTTTTAAATCCCTTCTCCCCTAGCCGATGCACAGCTAGAGGAGAGGGAGTGCGGGGGGATGGGCTAGTAGGGGCTGCATGAGGAAGGGGGGGAGAGAGCCATGCAAAGGGCCATGTGGGGGAGGTCCCCTCTCCCCCCTTGGCCTATATAAACCCACCCCCCTTAGTGGGTGGGGAGGGAGAGAGGTTGTAGGATTTGTACGTGGAGGAAAAAGAAACTCTCGTAATTCCGTTGAGTCGTCCTGTTGAAGGAGCCACCACGGCTGAGTACGCCGCCCTTTTGCAACGTCGCTGCTGTCGGTGCTAAGGCCGCCACCCAGATCAACCGCTAGCACCGCCGATCCATCTCTTCATTCCCCCCCCTCGACGTTACTACCCTCCCTCCTTCCACGTGGTGTACTGCACACCCCAGAAGCTTCTTAGAAGCTTCATTAAAAAGATTTTAAGGGGCTTCTCTAAGCCCCCTTCCCATTAGATCCTCCATAAGTCCATTCCCCCCCCCCTCCCCCGGGCTTTGAAGAGAAGGCCCTTCCCACCAATCACCCACAAGCTCCCCTAGGGCCATGCTTTGAGGAGAAGAAGGGGAAGCCTATAAGGCCCTTCCCCCCAATCACCCACAAGCCCACCCCTAGGCTTGGGATTTATAGTCTCCCTTTCCCGCAAGGCCCCCATAAAACCATTCCTAGCCCCGGAATTTTAATAGAAGAACTCTCAAGCCTCCATTTCCGCAAGGCTCGTTCATAAGAACCCTATTTGGGAATCCCTCCTCTCCCGCAGAAAGGCCCAAACTCCGAACCCTAAGGCCTTCCATAAGCCAAATTCCGCTAGTTGGTACTTCTGTCAAGGATCTATACTTCAAAGGAAATTTTCACGTACGAGGGAAATGGACAAAGATCTTAAAGCTGCGAACCAAGGCGAGTAATTCATAGACCGCGAAGGCAAACCAGAAGTTGAAATCACGATGGCCCCTAAAAAGTCACAAGGCGCACCTCTAGGAGGGTCATCTCCTAGTATTCATGTGGATATTTCACCGAGCCTACAAGTTTAGGTTTTCTTCCTATTTTTGATTTACGTAGAAGTATTGCAATTATGCATGGTTATTTCATGGAACAAGGATGCACTTATGCTTGTCAAATCCACCTAGCTAAATGCGATTGAAATAAATTGGCTATTTGAAATTTACTTGAAGTAACTCACGATATGAAGTTGGTCTTGTGCATTGCAAAGTGATGAGTCTAGAATAACTAATGACTAGCATTACAAAGTCAAAATTATTATAGTACTCCTTTGATTATGCATGGAAATATTAAATCGCATGTCGTATTTTTAGACAAATCTTCTTTGTAATGATTCATTAAGAAAGTCCTTATCAACTGTAGGAAATTGCAAAGCATGGAAAAGATTCCAAGGGCTGCATGAAATAGGTTAACTCTAGCTTCAATTGGCATGAATCTCATTTAACTACGTAGTAGTTAGAAAAAGGTTACATGTTGCATATTCGATGCAAGAATTTCATTCATCAAGGGTACACTTAGGGAAAGGCTGCATCGTTCATTTAAGCATAAAATCTTAAAAGCTTAGTGGCATGATTTGTGAATGCAAGCCCTAGTAGGATCAATGGAAATTATGCCATAATTTAACATGTGTTTTGGTCTTAACAAGAAGAGTTAGGGATTGTGAATCTAGTCATATGTAGAGACAATGAATCGCGTGCTAACGTGCATTGTGATGTAATGCAACTAGTTTTCCCCTTTTAGATCAAATTAACATCCCTAGGATTGGTTTGTCCTTGTCTTAAGATAAGTAAACTGGATTACCTAAAACACCTAAACTGCAAAGGATTCGCATAGGATGGTTAAATGGATACAATAAATACTCCAAGTTCTAACTAGGGTGTAGCACGCGAGGACTTGACCTAGTTTCGCACTTATTGCCAAGTCGAAACCCTCATACCCAAAGGTCCTACCCACATTCACGGAATGTAGGGAAAATTGGACGTGCTTGTAAGAAATGATCTAGGGTTTCTACCCTAAGAATCACTTGATCAAGTGTTGAAACTCGGACTGAGTTGGAACGCCAGGACCGAACGGCCTAGTGCAATTGGGAATGAGTTGGATAAGAAGACAACCTAACCCGTGCTTCTCTTCTAATCATGATTTCGTGACCAGAAAACGTCGTTCGATGGGTGAAAAGATCCCATGGAAGAGATACGACACTTGTTCAACAAGTTGCAACGTCGCATGATCTTGTGGTTTGATCACAAGAGAGTTGCCAACTCCTTGGAATGAGATTGGCAGATTCTTGCGCAAGTTTATCTTGCAAGAGGATGAGTAGTCATCCTGTTATATCACCTTTCTTGGGAAAATTTTCCAAGTTAAGATAAGGAAATTAGGTATTTGCTTGGAAGCAAAGGACCCATCAATAATTTGGAGCGACATAGTCGCCATGATTTACTGTTAATAAAACCTAAGGTATTGATTGAGTTGGGTTAATAGGGTAAAGCCCTAACCCAAGGACAAAAGGGAGAATAGACAAACCCTTGGGGATCTTGCCAAGTTGCAATTGATCCCCGATCGAATGCTGGATGCATTCGGAGAGAAGGATTCACTCCTTAGCAATTGGCCAAATAAATGACCACTGAAAAATGATTGTGCTTGTAACAGTTTAGGAGCACTATTTGCATTGTTTTCTCAAGGAACTAAAAGATGGAAATATATTTAATGCTTCAGGTTGAAGGCCTGAAGGGAGAGGCAACTTCAGTTACCCCCGACTATCTACTTGACCCTAACCAAGGGGGTTGTTAGCCGCACTGGGAAGGTGGACCAAACCTACCGCGTGAGGTCTCTCCGTTGGGCACTACTTGGAGAAGGCGGACAATTGAGTGCCAAGGGGGCTTTGGGCATAAATCCCTCACCTTCCGAGCCCTACACAAGAGGCTAACGTGACTCGGATTGGATCTCGAGGCCCGCATACTAGTCTACGGGCGGAATCTTGGATTAGTAATCCCTGTGGATTGCTAGATAGCCTTCGGGAAGATTATGGATAGCCTTCGAGTGGATTATGGATAAGCCTGCAGGCTGGACTTTATGGATGTATTCCATAAAAGAAACTTGTTTGACATTGTTTTTCTATGTCAAGTGCTAAGATTACACAAAGGAACCAGTGTCTAACGGGCTAATTAAGGAAGTTACTTGATGCATGTCCAACTAAATGTGGTAGGTAATTAGACAACTAAAGCAACCTTGAGGAAAGTGCAGTGGATGTGGCCATGGGTCCGTCCTACGGATGGGTGGTGCTGGTTGGTCGGGAACTTTTCTCAATCGTAATGAATAGCAAGGATCTCTTCTCAAAGGAAATGAATAGCAAGGGCGTTGACCTAGAGTTTAGAAATCCTGATTTATGCTGTTTTAGGGGAACTGAATGGGACTATGCCTTATGGGCAGAGAGGTCGCACCTTGCATCCCTCTCATTTCATTTTTATACATTTTATACATACAAAAAGGTGTAATATAAATAGGTTATTTTTAGATTGAATTGAAAAGGTTATGTTTTATTCCAAAAAAACTCATAGATAAGGATATTTATAAATAGGCCTTGAACATACGTGATGAAAAGGATATACATATAGTAACTTCCCTGAGGCTCGATTAAGGTAGGGTCGACTTGGTGATAACTAGAGATGGTTACTATTTGGAGGTGCTCTGGCTTGAGTAGTATTGCTCATTTTTTATCAAAAGCTTCTTCTCCCTTCTTAGGTGCCATGTAGGATCTTATTGATAAAGGATCCAATTGGCATTGTTGGGATCCTAGGCGATAGCTGATGAAAAAATCAAACCTAGAAAGGAAGTTACTCCAGCAAGATTGTCTTTGATTGAGGATGTGGATTGTCATAAAGTATTCTATATTTTTATGATCTATATAGATGATAACTTTATGGGCTACACCCTCTAGATGATGATGCCAAGTATCAAATGAATCTACAATGGCAAGGAGTTCTTTGTCATCGATCTCATTATTTATCTCTGGAGGGGAGAATTTCCTTGAGTGGAATGCCATTGGATGCATATGACCATCATCTCCATGTTGGGCCAAGATGGCTCATAAGGCATATTCTAATGCATCAGTCTCCAAGAAAAATGGCTTCGTATAGGATCTAGGTGGACTAGGATTGGGGCAGTGATGAAAGCATTCTTCAAGGTCTGGGAGGCATTCTCTCAATTTCTGGGGTCCATGAGAACTTTGAGTTTCCTATGAATCTCGTCAGTGGTGTGACTATCTTTGAGTAATCCTTGATAAATATCCTATAGAAATTGGAAAAACCAAGGAAACAGTGGACATCGCGGGCACATGTGGGTGTTTGCCAATCAATAATATTCTTGATTTTCTTGGGGTCTATGAGGAATCCTCTCTAGGAGACATTATATCCCAAGAATTCCACTTCTGTCTAATGGAAAAAATACCTCTCAAGTTTTGCAAATAGTCATTTTTCTTTGAGCTTTTCCAAATCTAATTTTACATGGTGCTCATGCTCCTTTGGTTCTTATTCATTGTATATTGAAACACTATCACTACAAGGGAATGGGGCAATAGCGACGTCGATTAGCGACGGCGGATATCGGCGTCGCTATAGGCGTCACTATTGGCGTCGCAATTGGCGTCGCTATATGCGTCGCTATTTTAGCGACGCCGCAGGGAAAAAAAGCGCGGCCGAAACCAGAGCGCTATTTTCATTTTCTTTTCTTCACCTTTTGAGAGCGAGGGAGAGAGCGAGAGAGAGAGCCAAGGCTTTGTGAGAGAAGAGGAGGAAGAGACTTGCTGCCGCCGCCGCCGCTGCCACCACCACCGTCGTTGTTCGCGAAGGAGAGGAGGAGCCCTCGTTGCAAAGAGAAGCCGCCCACGCTCGCCATATCTCATTGGTGAGTCTCCCTCTCTCTTTCTTTTACTTGTTGAAGGTTTAAATAGTTCTCTTTTGTTTGTTTAGGAGAGGAAAAGAAAGAGAAGGAGAGGGAGAGAAAGAGAAAGAGAGGGAGAGGGAGAGAAAGAGAGGGAGAGTGCATTCTCTCTCTCTCTCCCTTTTGCTTGTATAATATTTAAATTACTTTCTTCTTTGCTTGTTTAGGAGAGGAAACGAGAGAGTAAGAGAGAAAGAGAGGGAGAGGGAGAGGGAGAGGGAAAGAAAGAGAAAGAGAAAGAAAGAGAAAGAGAAATAGAGGGAGAGGGAGAGGGAGGGGGAGGAAATAGGAGAGGGAGAGAAAGAGAAAGAGAGGGAGAAGGAGGGAGAGTGCATTCTCTCTCTCCCTCCCTCTCCCTTTTGCTTGTTTAATGTTTGAGGGGATTTTATTTTTTGCTTGTTTAGGAGAGGAAATGAGAGAGAAAGAGAGTGAGAGGGAGAGGAAGGGGAAGGAAATGAGAGAGGGATAGAAAGAGAAAGAGAGGGAGAGTGCATTGTATCTCTCCCTCTCCCTTTTGCTTGGAGGATGTTTAAATCACTTTATTTTTTGCTTGTTTAGGAAATGAGAGAGAAAGAGAGATAGAGAGGGAGAGGGAGAAAGAGAGAAAGAGAGGGAGAGGGAAAGAAAGAGAAAGAGAAATAGAGGGAGAGGGAGAGGGAGGGGGAGGAAATAGGAGAGAAAGAGAAAGAGAAAGAGAGGGAGAATGAGGGAGAGTGCATTCTCTCTCTCCCTCCCTCTCCCTTTTGCTTGTTTAATGTTTGAATCACTTTATTTTTTGCTTGTTTAGGAGAGGAAATGAGAGAGAAAGAGAGTGAGAGTGAGAGAGAGAGGAAGGGGAAGGAAATGAGAGAGGGATAGAAAGAGAAAGAGAGGGAGAGTGCATTGTATCTCTCCCTCTCCCTTTTGCTTGGAGGATGTTTAAATCACTTTATTTTTTGCTTGTTTAGGAAATGAGAGAGAAAGAGAGATAGAGAGGGAGAGGGAGAAAAAGAGAAAGAGAGGGAGAGGGAGAGGGAGGGGAAGGAAATGAGAGAAGGAGAGAAAGAGGGAGGGGGAGGGAGAGGGAGCGAGGGAGAGGGAGAGGGAGAGGGAGAAAGAGGGAGGGAGAGGGAGAGGGAGGGGGAGGGAGGAAATGAGAGAGGGAGAGAAAGAGAACGAGAGGGTGAGGGAGAGAGTGAGAGAAAGAGAGAAAGAGAGGGAGAGGGAGAGAGTGAGAGAAAGAGAGAAAGAGAGGGAGAGGGAAGGGAAGGAAATTTAAGATAATATACGTATTGATAATGGTATGCAAATTGCTTTGCATACGGCCACGTACTTCATCAAAATGAACCCAAAATTATTGTTATAGAAGAAGAAACCCTTAAATTGAGTATATGATAATTTCTCTCAAGTCTTATGACTATGAGTAGAATTGATTGAAATAAATTTTATTACTATAGTTATAAAATTTCATAGATGGCGCGCATTAATTTTAAAATGGATTGCTTATACTCAAAGCCGAGATATAACAAAAAATTATCTACTGGGACAAACAAATCGTTGAGCATGATACAAGGCCGAGATATAACATCGGAAAATCTCTCGACGACTAAATACAATGCAAGGTTTATGGTCAACTTGCAACTTGACGTACATCTCCATAAAGCTATCCATTTAAGCCTCGTTTGCTGTAATGTAGATAAGATGGCAAACGAAGAAGGTCCTATTGTTCAAGACCGCGAGTCGTATCTTAATCAGCGTGTCCCATGTCCTTGCTCTCAATGCAAGTTGGCAATTAGACGAAAACGCCGATTGTCTATAGAACATGTACGACGATTTGGCGAGTTTCAATCTGAGATCATTGATCAGGTGATTGCAGATTTTCAGCAAACGGTAATTTGAAGTTAGCATTTTTCATGCATTGTACTCTCAAGCTAATTGAAAACCATACACAATAAGATTGGGTCTTGTTGGCAAATTTTGTATCCAGGGGGGTGATGTCTCGACCCAAGGGGGAGTGCACCCTTTGCGGCCAATTAGAAGAGTTCGTGGATGTGCGATGGATGGATTGCAGGAGCCAATCGACCACTCGCAAGGCCCATCTATATCATCAATGCCAGAGGAGACAGACAACCTTCCCGACTTGCCTACAATCTTAGAGCCTGAGATGGAGGCAATGATCGATGCATTGATTCCCATGGATGTTGAGACATCTGACCCGCTTAGAGAGGAAGCATCCATACCATTATATGATGGGTGCCGAGTATCTCGATTGAAGACATTGCTTGCACTCTTAAGTGTGCAAGCAAAATACGGTTGGAGCGATACGAGTGTGACTGAGTTATTCAGGTACCTTGCACACAGACTTCATTGTTTTTTTTAAAAACAGTGTTATTGCAAACATGGATGGATTTTTCAAGGTGTTTTATGATTTTTTCAGGTTATTGAAATATCATATATTGCCACCTGCAAACACCATGCCTAAGTCTCGTGATGATGCACGACATGTTTTACGGAAGCTTGGCATGGACTACAATAACATCCATGCATGTATCAACGACTACATATTGTTTCGAGATGAATACGAGACTATGGAGACATGTCCAAAGTGTGGTGCTCACAGGTATTGACAGGACTTGCAAGGGCAGACCATCCCTCAAAAAGTCCTCAGACACTTTCCGCTCATCCCCCGCATAAACCACATGTTTCGCACGTCTACCATGGCAAGCTTGACAACGTGGCATGTGCAAAATAGGTCCACGGATGGAGTGCATCGAATATCAGCAGATTCGCGCGCATGGAGCCACATTGACTCTACCTTCCCAGGCTTTGCACGAGAGCCAAGGAATCTTCGGCTCGGTCTCGCCATGGATGGTGTGAACCCATTCGGTCTGCGCTCGACTTCTTACAGTGTGTGGCCTATAGTGCTTGTCAACTACAACATTCCTCCATGGCTTTCTACGAAGAAAGGACATCTCATCCTTAGCTTGCTCGTCCCGGGCCACTACAAAGTAAAAAATATGGATGTGTATCTTCGTCCATTAGTCGATGAGCTTAAGATTTTGTGGGAGGAGGGGGTCACGGTGCAAGATATGAGCAGGCGCGATGGTCGGCGGTCAGCCAACATTCGAGCCATTCTCATGTGGACGATGCATGACTTTCCGGGATTGGGAGAGTGCTCAGGTGAGCAGACCTTTGTTCTCGCCGGTAATATCTATATTTTATTTCATTCAATTAAGAATTCACTAGGTCGTGGATCGCCTTGCAGGTCTCGTTACCTCAGGTTATCATGCATGTCCATTGTGTGGGCCACAGTTAGACTCCCGAAGGTCACGAACCATGAAGAAGATGGTATATCAAGGACACGCCGCTTTCTTGCTGGAGGATCATGAACTCAGGGAAGGTTTTCTTGGACGACCTCTAGCACGTATGAATGCTGCAAGCTGGTACGAGCTGAAAATGGTAAACCCGGAATCACATCCAAATGGAATGCGACGGTTCTCAGTTTTCTACGAGTTGCCATATTGGACCCACTTACAGGTCAACCACTTGTTGGATCCCATGCATATTTTCAAAAATGTGGGCAGCTTGCTATGGGACCACATCACAGGAAAGAGAGACACTATAGGGTCACGAATGGATTTAAAGGAGGTAGGTAAGATGGAGGCGCTTTGGCTGCAGTCGAGTGCTGAAGGGGGAGTGCAGCTTCCTCGCACTCCCTGGGTTTTGTCTACCAAAGAAGAGCGCATTGTGAAGCAAGTAATCAAGTCTATCCGCACTCCGACGGGTATGATGCATTCTCTCAGGTCCGCATTTTCTAAAGATGACCAAATGTCTGGGCTAAAATCCCATGATTGGCATAAGATATGTCAGGTTTGTGAACATAATGGATTTTAATTAGCGTGGACATTTTGAAATTTGAAAAGTGACCATTATTCTTAATGCTTTCTCATTTGTGGCAGTTTGTCCTACCGATCGCGATCGCGGGATGCCTAACTCCAGAAATTCGTGGGGCCATTTACAAGCTGTCGACTTTGGTGCAATGGATCTCACAGAAAGAGATTAAGACATCCTCTATTGAATCCGCAAGGCGGGGAGCAGTTGAGACGGTTTGTCTCTTTGAGAAATACCTGCCCACTAGCATGCTCACGATACAAGTTCACCTTCTTGTGCATCTTGTGGATGAAGTGGAGATTGCTGGACCTGTCCATACGCGATGGATGTTCTTCCTGGAGCGCTTCATGAAAACCCTGAAAGGCTTTGTGCGACAACGAGCTCGTCCAGAAGGTAGCATGGCGGAAGGTTGGTTGGTGTCAGAGGCGTTAGTGCATATCTCACAATGGCTACCAATGGTGGAACCAGACAATGAAATGCTATGGACGCTGAAGGACGATGTGACAGGCTGACTGGAGATGTGGTGGTTGGAAATGGGGTAGAAAAAAGAATGGATGCCTCAATGGAAGAGAAGGTGAATCGCTTTTTTATGTTGCACCATGCCTCCATGGGACGTGGCTCGCCAAGTACCAAATTGCAAGGCAAGATCGAGAGGAAGCGCGAGCTGAATTCTGACGCAGCACGCATCACCGACCGATTCGATATCCCGAAGGCATGGAGGAGATGCCGCGGTTTATGTCAACACGATGGTTGCATGGAGCCTTGATCGCAGCATCTAGCGAAGGGACAGAGGTCTCAATGGAGGAGTGGGAGTTCTCGAGGGGATGTAGTCCAAAGGTAATGAGGGGTTTAGAATGTATCGTATCTAAATTTGTTTGCTACATCTAATTTGAGTGTTTCAATGTGCAGTACAAAATATATAGTGCAGCGTGGTCGCGCGGACGGCATTTTTGGGTGGAGCGTATTGACAAAATGCGCTCCACAATGGACTGTGGTGTCATGGCAAGGTTTGAGCAAGAGAGCCGGCCGCGACGAGCGACGGATCCGAACACGGTTGTGGATGAGATGGAGTATTTTGGGAATTTGCAAAGTATTATTACGATGGATTACCGTAGCTTCTCCATGATAATATTCGATGTGCAGTGGTTCAAAGTGGTACTTGGAGGAGCTGGCGCAACAGTACGACGAGGTCCATCTGGATTTCTCAAAATAGATTCCGAAAAAAAATGGATGGATTTGCGCGACACCTTTGTGTTGCCGGCCCATTGTGAACAGGTACAACTAGTCATTTTCTTGCTAATTGTAATACGACATGGTTTATATCACAATGGTTTGAAGATGGTTTGTAAGTGTTTGTGAACAGGTAATCTTCTATCCAAATCCCCGACAACCTCGATGGTGGTATGTTATACCTTCAACTCCTCGAGGTGCGAGAGTACACGATCAAAGCGATGTTCTAGGCATAGATGAAGAAAATATGCAAATAGAGGGATCGGAATTACAAGGGGTGGAGGCCACCTTGAGCTTGGAGCCCGCATCGGCTAACAATGATGGAAATACAGAAGTCGTAGAATTTTTTGAGAACGAGGCAGACTCGTTCTTTTGTGGTGACATGTCTATCGACCTTCCAGTGTATGCAGAGTTGTGTCAGGAGATTAACATGGGACCATAGAATACTTCATTCTTGGAGAATTGTATTACTCAATTTGTTGTTTAGATCTTCCATAAAGGTAGATAAGATATGCATTTTAAGAGGGATTTTTCAAAAATGATTTATATTAATGTGCTTTGTATAGTTTAAATTGATTATTCTAACATTATTTTTTATTTGTGCAGGTATCGACATTTTCAGGATGAGTCGAGGGATGAGCGATAAGGAGTTTCAGGAGATGATGGCACGTATGTCTCCAGATCAGCTCGCGAGATTCAGAGAGATAGCAGATCAGGAGCTATCTCGTTCTTCGTCAGGGCGCTCTGCTAGATCAGCTTCAGCGCGATCAGATGCTTCAGCTTCGAGCAGATGATCTCGACGCTCGCGACTTGGGCCAGAGGGAGGGACTGCGAGTGCAGGAGGATCACGGGGGTGCTGCTGTGGAGACACGGACGCGGTGTCTCCGTCTCGTCTTTCAGCTGGAGCTCAGTCACCTCCAGGATTTGTCACACCTGTGGGGACGTCCACTCCAGTTACTCCGGCTTTTGCGCAGCCGTCGGCAGATGTCACACCTTCTGGTGGCACTCCTTTTAGTGGCACCCCCTCTGGTGGCACTCCTTTTGGTGGCACCCCTCTGGTGGCACCCCTTTGAGTGGCACTCCGGAAGAGGGTACCCCCGTCGGTACACCGGATGTTCAGGGGTGTCCTGGATATGCCCAGGAGCGTGGACGGAGATGGGAGAGGGCCCATACAAGGCACACTCCTAGGGATTATGGATACCTAGTGGATGGCAGGTCAGGAGCCATCATCATGAATGATGAGGGGAGGAGGGTGATGGCTCGCATGACGGAGTTGTGCCAACAAGTTTTTCGGCACAACGTCCTGGATCATTGGAGGAACATACCGGAGGGGAGCAAGGAGTACATAGTAGCATCCTTGCACGAGGAGTTCTCGGTGCCAGCCGCAGTGGATAGATTCTCTACGGGCTGGATGATGGATTGCATGCGTGCATATATGTCACATAGACGATCCGACGCACGCAAGGCAATCAAGAGTGGGGCTCCAAAGCCCGAGTGGTTAGATGCAGACGACTGGCGCCGACTGAGGGAGAAGGCTACAAATTCGCCAGGATGTTGGAGTCAGCAGCGGGAGGCGGCGAGGGCACGAATCGAGGCCGGATCGGTACATCATCTTGGGAGTGGCGGCCACATGACATATTTGGAGGACTTTGTAAGTTTCTCTTTTGTTTTGCTTATTTGTTTTTTTGAGATATTCTTTGTACTGACAATCATGTTTCTAACAGTTAGCATTTTGTTTTCTTTGCAGCACTCCATTACAAATCGTGATCCGCAAGGCCTTGAGACTCGATATGCAGAGATGCACGGTCTCAGATCATTGATCGACTAATTGTATAGACGCGGCGGCCCAGTAAGTCACTCATCTTTCTTGTCCGTAGTTACCATGAGATATTTGAATGCATTATTGTATGGTGGATTGATATGTTGTTTCTTTTTCTGCAGAATCCGTTTGATGCTCCTTTACAGCGGGAAGAGCTTTCGGGGGACGACGATTTGTAGCTCGCCCCTGGATCCTTAGAGCTCACATACCTTTAGTTTTTAGTCGCCCAATCTATGTAGACATTTTCTATGTATTAGTGATATTGTTTTATGATTGTACCAATTGCATTTTATGCGATATCATGTATTTATTTCATCTATCAGTTTTATGATTTCAGTATACATTCTTTTTGTTTGCAAACGCTTTGTATGCAGCAGTGCAGAAACTATTTTGTATGGCTCTCATACAGCACATAGTGCTATATGTGGTAGGGTAGCTTGCTGCCCTGCCACAGAATTTTTTTTTTCTCTGTTACCGTCGCTATTTGCGTCACAAATTTACTACACGCGTCGCTATTGTCGTCGCTATCAGCGTCGCAAATTGTCTGTAACCGTCGCTATATGCGTCGCATTTGCGACGTAAATAGCGACGCATATAGCGACGATTCCATGGCGTCGTCAATAACGACGCTTTTTGCGACGACGGGGGCAAATTTTGTTGTTTGTATTTTCGTCGCTTTAAACGTCGCTATAAGGTCTATATCTTGTAGTGTATAAGAGCATTGGTGAGAACAAATGGCATTATGATCCTCACATGGTCCCACTGACTTATCACTTATGATCTTTAATTTGTTGCATCTACCTACAGTTGGCATAGTTATAGCGCCAATTGATTAGTATAGTCAATTATGCACTATCTGACTTAATATGCCACTTTCTTTTATATTATATCTTATCTATACTTTATGTATATTATATTTTGTAGTGAGGAAGAATAAGGAAAAAACCAGCAAGAAAATTCTTTGGCTCCCATCTCTCTTCTTGTGTTCTTGAGTGAGCTTCCTCTTGTGTGCGTTTAACACAACAACTCAAGAAAGTCTCCCCTCATGATTCTTGACATGGTATCAGAGTGGGGAAACTAAGAGAGGCTTGTTTTGAAGGTCAAAGTGAAAAAAAAAGCAAGGACTTGAGCAAGCAAGCAATGGATAAGAAGCTCTCTCATTCTTCCACTCTTTCTTTTGGATAGTGTCCGTAGAGGCATCAAAAGTAGGACAGAGTAAAAATCTCAAATTTCTATGAGATTTTATGTATAAGAAGAGCACTATGTATTCAGAAAAAATTATTTTTTAAGGATTCTTTGCTGCTTTTTTGCGATTTCAGGCTTTGATCCCCATTTTAGACATACAAGGTTGTGTCACTAGTTTCAAGATATACTACAATTTTGGCTATGTTGATCGACAATGTTGGTTATGCTCACTAGGATGTAGCAATGGATGAGGAGATGCTATATTAGAAGCCAATAAGCCTTGGGATCTTGTACCATTGTCTAAGGGCAAGAAATCTTTTGGTTATAAATATTTTACAAAATCAAGTATAGTGCAAAAGGTTCAGTTAGCAAATATAAGGCTAGCATGGTTGCAAAAGGCTATGCTCGAACATTGTTTAGTGAGAGGTGTGCGAAGAAAAGCCTCTCACACAATTCAAAAACAAGACATCAAGGAGTGTTGGTTAAGGAGTTGAATTTCTTAACATATAACTCAAAATGAAAATTTTCAATTTTTGACAATCACTCCACAAGATAAACGCTAGCACAATTGAACAATTATGTCTCTTACAGCTTTAAAGACATTTGAAATACGTACGAGGTAGAGCATCTAACACAAACTTTGAGAAAAAAAACATTGTATAAAGTCCTCATACGTCATTGAAATTTGTTACAATAGCTTGAAACTTCTGCATCAAAGTTTTTGATCACTTTGAC
Organism: Lygodium microphyllum; assembly: GCF_053477565.2. Lineage (NCBI taxonomy): Eukaryota > Viridiplantae > Streptophyta > Polypodiopsida > Schizaeales > Lygodiaceae > Lygodium > Lygodium microphyllum. The sequence continues at coordinate 109,364,848 of NC_141148.1, forward strand.
CAACACAAGTCCCCACACACTTGTGTATGACACTTCTCTCACCTCACAAAAGATACAAAAATTGACAATCAAGGGAAGGGTCCCTAATACTTCATTCTTCCCCCTTTATATACTTTTTTGTTTCTTCCATACACGTACTGAAAAAATGCTCATTGCATATGAAGTAAGAAAATGCAAAAGCATTCTTTAGCATATCAATAATGGTCTTTAATCAAACTTTGCTTCCCTGTATAAATAAAATGCTTTGATTTTGAGACTCTACCATTTGCACCGGCCTTCTTGCCCTTTCTCTACCTTGTCCTACGGACTTCTACTCCATTACAAGACTCCTGTCTTCCTTCTCAATAGAGACATGAGCTCTAGAGATTTTTCCTTCCTCTACACCATTAACATCTTTAGCCTCGGTTTTAGTCTTTCGTTTGGTTTTGCCATTCTTTTCAATGTAATTGATGTTCTGATTTGCACTCTGATCATGTCGACTACTCCACTTCCATTAAATAATAGTGGATTTGCTTCTTTAAATTGCAACTCTCATTTCATGTAGTCATTCCCTTGGTGTATGCACAATACCTCCCATCTTCTACTTTGCCACCTGCTATTGGTAATGTTGAAGATGATGCTAGTGTTAGCTATATATAGTCTGTCTACTGTCTATATATAGTGCCCTAGGTCCTCTCTATATATTCCTATCATGTGTGCTCAGTTGACACACTTCTGGGATTCCACTTCTGGTGTCTCTCGTCTTTCTCGGAGTTTCCAACATGGTATCAGAGCGAGGTTCTACAACATCACAAAGATAAGTTTTCTTTATTGTTTTATTTCTTTGCTCATTAGCAGACCTCTGTTTCATGACATTTTGTCAATTTCGTTGATGGGTCGTGCCACTTTCGATCATGGCAATTGTTTTCAAGCTGAGGTAATATTTTTTTTTTTTCATCTTTTGTTATAAGTTATGAAGCTTGAGTTATGATTAAAACGGCATCTATTTGTGAGATTAAAATCAGAACGGCAACAGAAGCTGCCATCGTTACTGTTGAAAGGAAAAGGAGTAGAGAAACCATGAGTCCTTTGTTGCTGTGAGGGAAAAGTAACGTAGCCATTAGGATTCAATAAGGTTGATGCTACCTCCTGAATGTCCACAATAGGATGCCGGATTTCTAAGTCTGAGTTGTCAAAAAGATGCAACGGCAAACAAAACGTGGTGGTCCTTATCTTAAATCTCCTTGTCCATCATCTCCAAATATTCCTTTTCCGGCTGTGCAAAAAGATGCAACGGCAGACAAAACGTGGTGGTCCTTCTCTTAATCTCCTTGTCCATCGTCTCCAAATCCTCTTACGGCTGTGCAATTGCATTTTTGTCATCTTCTAAAAACCCCAAAGCGAAGCTTCTAGTTGCCTTCAAATTCGTGAAAAGCAGCATATGCTTTGGCCTTGGAGGGTAACTCCCTACACGTTCAGAATCATAGAAAGAATATCCTGTTGGCCTTTGCTCGATTTCAATAATTGAGGCTCTGGCAGGCTAAAGAGCACCTCCATCGTCCTCTGTGGAACACTGTGATGATGCAAAAACTTCTAAGGAGCTACAACCTGTGTCTGATGGTTGAGGCCGAAGCAGCAGCTTTGCTGCCATGCCTTTCCCTCCTTTGCCTCCCCCCTCCCTCCTCAACAGCAGTCGCCCCTGCAGCCCCCGCAGCCGGATGAAGCTTCCCAAGACGAAACGCCGCCTCAGCATACTGATTGGCTCAACCTTCCTTGCCCTGTCCCTTACGATGAGATCCAGCGCGAAGCTTACATTTCTTTGAAGCCAAAGCTTTTTGAGGGGTTGCGATTTGATTTTACGAGGCCCCTTAGCCTAAAGTTTTCCATCAGCCATAGTGGTTTTTTTTTTTTTTGGGATCTATAGACTGGTGGCGGGATATTTTGCTGCGGGAACCGAGGCTGACATGGATTGTGATTTCTTGACAAAGGTATGGATTCCATGCTGCCGAACCAGGCTTATGAACAAACGGCAGCTTGAGCCTCAAACACAACTACGAGATTGTGCATGGCAAGGCCCGGATTGCTCTCTCTCTCTCTACCTCTCTCTGTCTTCAATTAGTGTTTCATGAAAAAGCATGCACGCTATTCTTGGATACAATGCGAAGCCTACTGCCATCGCCTTCTTTTTCGTCTTCTTATTATTCAAAATCTTTACTCTCAAAAGCTTTATCCAAAGATTTACATCAGTGCATCACCAAAGTGATTATAAATATGTTTTTGTCTCTCTACGTATAAACTACCTAGATTCGAAAGGATACTCCTTGTCAGGCGATAATGTTATTATATCCAAGTTATTGTTAATTAGCTTTAGTATCAATACCATCGACATTACAAAAAGAACCAACAATAGCAATCTCATGTCTTATGTTATGGATTCTTTGTCATGTCATTGTTTCATAAGTTTCATAGCTTATATTTTATATTTTTCATTCAGTCTCTCTTATGTTATGGATTCTTTGTCATGTCATTATTTCATAAGTTTCATAGCTTATATATTATATTTTTCATTCAATTTATCTTATGTTATGGATTCTTTGTCATGTTGTTTCATAAGTTTCATAGCTTATAGTTTAAATTTTTTCATTCAATGCTTTGGTATGTTGGTATTGCAATGCTTCATGATGCTTGTTCCATTGATGCTTCATTCCCTACTTTTGGATGTTGATATTACCATGCTTCATGATGATCGTCCTCGTTCGTTATTCCATTGATGAGCGTCTATATTCATCAGCATATTACCATGCTTCATGATGATCGTCCTCGTTCGTTATTCCATTGATGAGCGTCTATATTCATCAGCATATTACCATGCTTCATGATGATCGTCCTCGTTCGTTATTCCATTGATGAGTGTCTATATTCATCAGCATATTACCATGCTTCATGATGATCGTCCTCGTTCGTTATTCCATTGATGAGCATCTATATTCTAGTTGATGACAAATTGTTTTATTTATATTCTGTTCATGGGACCCCACATGTGTTGTGTTGTCTATAGAGCAGCGTCGCGAACCGTCTCTATAGACCTTGTGTTGTTCTAATGTCACTGTAACGTTTTTCTTTAAGTTTTGATGTGACAGATATATTGCTTACATCCCAAGTTCAGTTGAAGGAATTTCTTGGAGATTTTATCTTTTGTAGTGATGTCGCTTATCCTTATTTTACATGTTGTATATTTAGGAATGATAAAGCTCTTTTGATGCCTTTGAATAGGCTGTTGTAATTCACGAGTGATGTAGCTCCTTCTCCATTGATGTTGTAATTCACGAGTGATGTAGCTCCTTTGATGCCTATGAATAGGCTCTTGTAAGATCAATTTTGTAATTTTATATTTTGAATATTAATATAACGGTAGGCCTATATAGAGCTGTGGGTTTTTCCCTTGAGCCCCCAAGGGTTTTTTCATCCATAGTAAGGGACCTTTATTTGAGAGGGGGTGTTAGCTATATATAGTCTGTCTACTGTTTATATATAGTGCCCTAGGTCCTCTCTATATATTCCTATCATGTGTGCTCAGTTGACACACTTCTGGGATTCCACTTCTGGTGTCTCTCGTCTTTCTCGGAGTTTCCAACAGCTAGTAGCTAGCTCCTTTAATGCTACAATCATCCTCTTGAAGCTTTCAAAGCTTCTAACTTCCTCAGGGCTAATTGTTGCAAGTCACTATCAAAATCCACTTCATGGCCTTGCCATCAGGAGTTCTCCCCTCTTATTCTCATGTTGAGCTCGACTTCTCCTCCATTTTCAACCTTTGCATATAGCTATTCTCTCACTGCATGTTCATTCCAGTGCTCCTGTTAGCCTGCATTGTCACCCTTAAGATTCAATAATATCATTCAAGAAAGATATTTTTCACAATAATCCTCCTCTACCATGGTCAGTCACAGTTTTACTGCTCGAATGTGAACTTGGATTGCCTTAGTTACATGACCAAATTCTAGTTCAAAGTACTACCTCTGTTTACAAAGAAATCATTAGCTTTATTATCTATTCCTAGAACCTCATTATAGCAAGTGATTTCCTCAACATAGTGCCCCTGAAAAGATTAGTATAAGCTTTTATTCAACATTCTCTTGCAACTCTATGTTATGTGATGTGACAAAGAGTCATCCTTTTCCCTTCTGCTACACTCTTTACTTTTTGAGTATCTACATTTCTTGCAGCATTGATTATCAACATATTAGCTTCCCCATTAAGCTTTTCTATTTGTTCATTGATTCCGAATTCACCCAATATGAAAACAATAATAGTTGCATTATTAAGCATCACATCCCAGTCCACATAGAATTCATCACTTTCAATTCAAGTCACTTAATCCACCCATGCACCACCATAAAAAGGCCACCTTGACTTTATAACATTGAGATTTAGAGCACCTCAATCAAGTAGAAACTTGTGCTAGGTATACCCACTCTAACATGTACTCTCTTTTAAAATTGTATGATTTGATCACTAATGGAGCTTTTCCAAAACCCCTTGACATCTTATGATTCTCCTTTATGATATTATCCAAAATCAGGATACCAAAAGGTCGAGTCTTCCCAATTTGTCTTCAAAATCCTCCCTTGAGTCTTCAAAGAATATTGTCTTCCATAGTTACCTATTTTTGATTCAGAGCAATTTGTGTCCTATTCAAAAAACATGATTTGAGAATGTATTCAAATTCTCGATCACATATTTGTTGATAAAAAAATGCAAAGTTGGATCCATACTATGCAATCATTCAAATAATACCCCACACAAAAATATGTATGCACTAGAAAATATAGTGCCTAGCCTATCTACATGTACCCTTGCATCATGCAACATACAAATACAACTCCTTAATTACTTTACATCCTTAACCTCACCTCTATCACTCGACAATACAAATATTGTTGTACTCCACTCCACCCTCCCAAAATCTCATAGTCACTTAACAAGAATATGGTCCTCATGATGTTGGCCAAAAGAATAATACATCTCACAACTAAAGGTGTCCTTCATGATCCTAAAATCTCACCCAACCACCTTTTCCACTCAACGAATCATTCCTATTTGAGTGGTAAATATCCCAATTCTCTTGTCTGTGCAAGAAACAATGTGTGCACAATGAAAAGTTCTCTCTCAAGTGCACATGCATCTAAGATGTATTGCATATAGCTGTAGTGGGTATCATGCGATGCTAGTGCTCAACGATGGTGTAAATTGTGCATCAACCTAACCCTTGGCATGGAACTAATTGATAAAATCAAGAGATGACCCCCCTATGCAGTGCATTGAACAAGTGAAACATGAAGTGCTCTTGGACCCATATCCCCAATGATATGCAAGAGTATCGATAAGAAAATATACACATTTTAAGATAACTAGCAGCTACCAAAAAATGCAAAAGAACTCAAAAAATCAAGTTCTAAGACTCAAAAATACAAATAAATGACCAAAATAATTCTTGAACTAGACAAACACAAAAAATTCAACTACAAAACAACAAAATAAACAGTCACAAATAGCTAAGCTAACAAAAATCCTAGCAAACTAATGTTTTCTAGGGTTTTCAATTTACGTGAAAATGCTTGACAATGTGTGGCATAGATTATGAAGAGACATTCATCTTAATTTCTAGGATGGAAACTATTAGATGCATGATTGCTTTGGCAGTAGAGCCAAATATTGGAATTCGTAGTAGTAAATGAATGGCAATACGGCCTTCTTGCATGGTGAATTGCAAGAAGAGGTATATATGGAGCAGCCAATAGGTCATGAATTTTTTGAGTATCGCACATATGTGTGAAGGTTAAAGAAAGCACTCTATGGGCTGAGCCAAGCACCAAGAGCATGGACTAACAAGATTGGAGAGTATCTTATCAACAGTGGCTTTTATATTTCTAATGTTGATCACTCACTTTATCTGAGAAAGGAAGATACATGATTGGTTATCATAGCCATCTATGTGGATGATTTGATTATTACAAGTGACAGTGACAATGGGATTACTAAAGTTAAGGACTTTTTGAAGAAGAAGTTTGAGATGAAGGATTTGGGTGAGCTTAGGTACTTTCTTGGTATTGAGGTGATTAGATGTGATGATGGAATATGGCTATCCCAAAGTTAGTATGGTTTGGATATGCTATCTAGGTATTCAATAAAGCAACCTACAATTGCTTTATCAAGTATAGAGAAGACTAAGTATAGAGGTGCTACTATGACAATATGTGAGATAGTATAGTTGAAAAAAGTTATTGGATGATTTGGATATACAATGAGATGGTCCAATTAAAATTCATTATGACAACATGAGCACCATATAATTAGCTAAGAACCCAAAATTCTATGATATGACAAAACACATTGAGACACATTACCATTTTGTGAAAGAAAAGGTACTTGCAGGAGAGATTGACTTGGTATATATCAACACGCACTATCAAATAGCTAGCATTTTTACAAAAGAATTGGGTGCAGAGAAGATTTGAACATTTCGAAGCTTACTTGGAGTTAGAGAGATACAGTTGAGCTTGAGGAGTGTTGAGATGGCAAGTCCAACACGTGTGGAAATTGATGATAAACCACTTGGTTAGATGGGTTCACATATCTATACTTAGCGCATCGATGATAATTATGATTCTCACATGGCCACTAAATTATCACTTATTATATTTTTTTTGTCGTATCTCTCTACAAGTAGCATAATTATAGCATGAATCGATTAATAAATTTAGTTATGTACTATTTGAAATAGTAGGCCACTTTCGTTTATGTTGTATCTTAAATATACTATGTACATTGTATTGCATGAGGAAGAAGAAGAAAACAAACTAGCAAGAAAAAAATTTGGCCTCCACCTCTCTTCTTGTGTTCTCAAGTGAGCTTCCTCTTGTGTGTATGATGTGTGTTTGGTGCAACAACTCAAGCAAGTCTCCACACCACGCGATTCTTGACAATATGCTACTGATCAAATGAGTGGATTGCAAACAACACCTTTGCAACTGTGAAAGATGTGGGATCTAGAGCATGGCAGAGGTGGTAGCTATGGAGGATGGAAGATGAAGATACTACTCATGTTGACATTGACAAAGAAGACAACTATTACACAAGTGAATTAGGTTTCAAGATTGAGACTTGAATTCATAAACACAATCTTGTGTAGGACTGACAATGGCACAGACACTTGACAGAAAGAGACAAGTACTATTGCATTATCATCATATGAAAGTGATAGTCAAGTACATCATTATAAAGGATTGCTTGGTAGCACACTACATCACTGTGCCTATGGGATCTGTCTCTCTTCCTAGAATGAACTGCATCTTCCTAGCCTAGTTGTTCCATACAAAGGGGCATACATAGTGTGTGATTGGCAGATTCTCAACACCCCTCCTCAATCACAACCTGAAAGTACAAAGTGTGTAGAGGCTTTAATGAGAGAAACACCTACAAAGTGCGGGCATACCACAAACATGGCAAAACACCAGAGGCTGTCGCAGAAAAGGCTAAGTGTGGGTACCATAAACATGGTGGACATCCAGAGGTTGTAACAGGGGCCTCACAAAGTGTACAGAGGCTGTAGTACAAGGCTACATGAGGAGTTTTTACAAGCTTATGAAAGGAACATTAAGGCATGTACAATCCTTTTAAAACAGAAAATGAGAGACAAGGACCGATAGGCCCTTGTGGTATTTCTCAGCATATGCTTTCTCTTTGTCAACATGGAAAATCTTCTTGTCTTTCATCTTTGGTTCTTCAGCTTTGAATGATGTGGTCTTTTGGTCTTCATGGCAGATCTTCTTCTTGTCCTTCTTCTCTTCTTCATTGTCTGTTTGGTCTACTTCTTCTTTGACTTTGCTTGCAGCTTTAGTCTTCATGTCCATGTCCCCTCAAGCAAAGGTATCATCTTTGAGGTAGTGGAAATGTCTTCAAAATCTTCTGATGGATTCATTGACTGAACTTTGATGTAGACAGCTCCATGTCTTTCTGCAAGTAAGATAGCCAAGTCTTGCATGCAATGTAAATGGGCAACAAGAGTAATGTTACTCTTTATGACAGGTAACCACCCAAGAGACTTCATGCTTGGAATTTCCATGATGGAATCAGCTTAAAATCTCTGAAACTTTCCAACAGAGAGTTGAAATCTAATGTGTCAAAAGACACAACCAATGGCAGTGTGAACAACACTTTGTAGTATCAAAAGATACTATGGTTGAACTTGATGATGATTCTTGATGCTTTGATTTTGTTGATGCTTATCTTCTTGAATCTTTTTCTTGCTGGGAACTTCAGTAACACAGTGGATCAGAGTGACAGAGGCTTGAATTGAGTGTGAGGAGAGAGAAAATGAAGAAAAATGAGTTTGGGAGATTTTGGCTATTGTGGAATTAGGGTTTCTGAGACAGGGGCCTGGTTTTTCTCAGATTGCAGGAGCTATACTTGATGATTTTCAAAAAAAAATTTATAGAAAGATAGCTTACTTCATGGGCTATCAAAGCCCCATAACAATCGATCAGATCGCAGGCAGTACGGCACGTGCAGAGAGCTCGATCAGAGACGGCGCAGATCAGGACAACGACGACAAATTTTCCCAATGCCAGGGCTGTCGGTTGCCAATGTGCCTCTGTGATGTGCCAGGGAGAAGCGCAGGGAGTAGGAGAACAATCCCCTAGAAGGAATCAGGAGAGCTGAAGTGGCCTAGTTGAGGAGTTATGGAAGCTCCAAGTGAGGTAGGTCCTGTCTGGCTATGGCAGACACAGGGTAGAGATTGAGAATTTTCACAATGCTGAAGCTATGCTTGCCCAAATTTAGTGATTGATGTGTCAAGAAGAAGCTCTGGAATCAGAGAAACACTTTTCCAAAAGGAAGCTCCAGGAGGTTTGACCTGTGGAGTGAGATATAAGAGCTTCAAGTTGACAGGGTGATGCTGGCTATGGCTGCCATGGAAGCTCAAGTGAAAGAGATGAAGTCATGGGCTATTGCATTATCATCATATGAAAGTGATAGTCAAGTACATCATTATATAGGATTGCTTGGTAGCACACTACATCACTGTGCTTATGGGATATGTCTCTCTTCCTAGAATGAACTGCATCTTCCTAGCCTAGTTGTTCCATAGAAAGGGGCATACATAGGGTGTGATTGGCGGATTCTCAACAGCAACTACAAAGAAAATCATTGTGCTCAAGATACATCATCATCAAGGATTGAAGAAGTCTCAGGAGATGGTATCATTTGGCACTTTTTAGACCTGGACCACCATGCTTGGCCTAGAGCCAAGACTTCATTGAGGGTATTGTATAAATGCATATACATTCAACTTAGCAATTTGAGAAATGATAATGATTGTCACCGTGCGATTTGTTAAGAAACACGAATCTTGAGTAAGATTAGCTATGGAGGTTAGAAATCATAGACAAGAAGCATGATGGCTAAGACTAGACAAGACTCTTACTCAAGTAAATTAGGTTCCAAGATTAATCTAAGGCTCATAAACACAATCTTGAGTAAACAAAGACATAGAATGAAAGTACAAAGCACAATAGCACTTTATTCAAATGATTTCCAAGTATACTATTTTATAGTTGCAAAATGGTACTAGTTTTTCGGCACTATGCCTATGGAATACATGACAACTCTTTTACACTATTACATGTTCCTTGACTTAATGCTCCATACAAAGAGGCTATCATAGGAGTGTGATTGCATATTTCTCAATACCCCTCCTCAATGACAAGCTGTCATGAATAGAACCTTACTAAGTGTAGACGTGGAAAAAACCAACCATATAAATCTAGAGGTTATCACAAGGCCTCACTAAGTGTGTAGAGGATATAGTGAAAAAGGTTACATGAGGAATGCAATGCTCATCATTTGAGCATGAATGCAAGTACATACAAGGCTTAAAAAATTTGGTCTGAATAGTGAAAAAAGGAGTAATGAGGCTTGTCCTTCTACTCTTGAGTATCTTCCTTTCCTTCTTCTTTGTGGTCTTCTTCTCCTTTAATAGTTGCAAGGTAGGCCTTCTGTGATCTATTCTTGGCATGATAATTTTTTTCAATGTTCCCAGTTCTTTTACAAAAGTCACAAACAATGTCTTTCTTCCCTTTGTCCTTGTTGTTAACATAGAGCACCTATTCTTCTTTTGAAGTGCTTTCTTCCTCTTTACCTTTAAGCTTCTTCTCTTCTTCAAGAAGTGATTATTTGGTATCTACCAGCTTTGGATTTAGCATATAAGTAGTGTGGTGGAAACATTACCAAATTCTGGAGGAAGACTCTTGAGCAAGAATCCAATGCATATGTCTTCTTCAATTTTTAAGTTAATCCCTACAAGTTGAGTTAGCAAAAGTTCGATATAATTATGTGAGTTGTAGGGGATATATTAGCCTTAATATCCAACCTAAAAAACTCAATCAACAATCCATATTTTAAATTTTTATATTGGGTACCAAACAACATGTGCAACCATGCCCAAGTAGCATGAGATGTATCACATGTGTCTACGTGATGGATATAACTATCATCAAGCTCAAGCTTGCTGAGTACTTGGGCGTTTTCATCACTCTTGCCATACTACTATAAGAGTAGCATCTCTAGGCTTCTTCTCCTAGCCACTACTTATTGAACATAGACCTTTCTTCATAAGGATACATTTGATCCTTTTTTGTGACATTGGTAGGTGAATTGGGTAGTCGACCTCTAAAAACCCCCAAGACAACACCACAGGATAAAGTACAAGGATCTCACCTCAACAAAACCCACGAGATGGCACCATTGAACACATCACTACAACATATACATGCTATAACGACGTTTTCTTTATATATAAAAAATGTCAACGTTGTCGGTATTAGCGTCGCTAGAAAACAGTCGCTATTTAGCGACACACATACCGATAAAAATAGCAATAGTTACAGTGAATTTCTGACGCTAATACCGATGATTGCAGAATACTTTTCCGATGTTGATACCGACGGTTACAGAGAATTAAAATTTTTTGTGGCAGGGCTGCAGATGCAGCCCTGCCACAGTTAGAGCCACATAGGGCTAAGAGACAATTCCTGTTGTCAAAGAAGTTAGACAATCGATCCCAAATAATTACAAGACTTTGCAAACAAGTACTTTCATGACATTAATTAACAGAAATGTGCACTGCATTGATAAAGAAAATAACAGAACTTAAATTGAGAAGTGCTCCTGTAACAAAGCAAATATGGAGTCATGCTACAAGATAGAAGTCCAAATGATATATACTTTGCTATTACATATGGAGGATAGAGGCCATAATGCCATACATAATACAAGATGGGGAGTATTCCTATGTAGCCTAATCTTCTCTCTATGACTCATCCGCATCAGAAAACTCGTATCGCTATAGTGGCATATCGAAGGGAGTCTGCAATAGCAAATGCATATATAATTGTGAGTACCAAATACAAATTGACATATAATGACAGATTTCTCAAATTAGGAATGATATTTATTACTACTTACCGGTCCTCCGCAAGCATAGAGCTTCTTGATCAGGGCACTCAAACCATGCTTCTCCCCATATATCACCTCCAGTGCAGTCGGGTCGCGATTCGTAAAACCTTGCTGTGGCACACAAACATTGAAAAAAAACGTACTTGAGATTCATGTTTGAAATACATACATCAACATGGATGTCATTAAATTAGAGTACTCTACCCTATTAATACTTACAAAATCTGCCACGAATGTTGTGTGGCTGCCGCTACCAAGGTGATGCACCGATCTTGCGTCCAAGCACGCCTTTGTTGCGTCCTTCTGCTGCTTCCACTTGTTTGGAGTGGATGGTGCCTCATTCTTGAGATTACTCTAGTTCTTTGTATCCAGCCACTCCGGCTTTGATTTGCCATGCTTGATTGCTTCGCATGCATCAGACCGCCTATGCGACTGATAGTCATGCATATGTGTCATCATCCACCCTCTCAAAAATCTATCATTGCTAGAGGGCTAAGGGAACTCTCGATACAATGTATCGATTATGTACTCCTTGCTGGCATCTGGGATCTCCTTCCATTTTTCTATGATGTTGTGCCAAAATACTTATTGGCACAACTCGTGTATCCTAGAGATGATAGCTTTTCCATCATCATTCATGTATAAAGGGCCAGAGGCCTTATCTATGAGATACGAGTAACCTACAAAAGTTTGCAAACGGGTACTTTCAGGACATTAATACAAATGTGTCAAACACAATTTGAATTGATAAGTGCTACTGCAAAAATCTTCATGCGAAAATACATACCTAGAGGAGTGGGTTTCGCGTACTTCTTGTCAGCCCTAGGAGTGATCGGTGGGGTGCGTGAAGGAGTGGGAGTGATCAGTGGGGTGCCTGAAGGAGTGGGAGCACTAGACGTCTGCCCGCCACTGCCAGTGAAAGATGGTGTTGACTCCTTGGTGGCAGTGCGAGTGGGGGAGACTGCATCCACGTCCCCACAACAGGAGCTACCTTCTCCTTGACCACGTGACTCTAAAGCAAAGCGAGACCTGCAACTGCGTATACTGGAGACCGATGCATTGGACCATCTAGAGTCTACTGATCGTGCTGAGGTGGAACGGGAAAGCTGTGTATCAGCTCTATCTCTGACCCGTGCTAGCTACTCCAGTGAGAAACGCGTTAGCATCGCATCGATGTCGTCATCTGTAAAATCCCGGCTCATCCTGCCGTCCGTGCCCAAATCCTAAACCTGCATATACAAGGAAACATAAGTCAATTTGATAATGAATTGCAAGACATAATAAAACTAAGAATTAATTTGCAAGACTTCATTTTATAATAATAATAAAAATTAGATAATACAAAATACGATACTCCAAAAACATACAAACTGTCCTAACCGATTTGCAAAAAGTCGACATGATGTAGTGGGAGGAATGTTTTGATCGAGTTACTTTTGTTTAGGGTTCCACAATCTCATCTTGACATAGCTCAGTATACACCGGAAGGCCTATACAAAATTCTCCACAAAATGAGGACTCTGCTTCATTTTCAAAAAACCCGTCCTCTATCTCCTCTATCTCCATAGGTGAGATGTCTTGGTCCTCTAGGCATTTCATCCTAGTTTCTTGTATGCCTTTTGTCATTGCCGCTATTAAAGGTGTCTCTTCTACGATTGGTACGGGGGTTCTGGCAAACACTGGGATACTCCTAGATGTCATGGGAATGACATACCACCATTGAGGTTTTTGTGGATTAGAGAAAAAAACGACCTGATCCATATTACGATTGGTATAAAAGTCCACTTTGAGATTGCTAAAGCGCATCAAGTATTAGGGACACTTATGTGCTCACAGTGATTTGGCAAAACAAATGTATCACTCAAATCGGTCCACTTCTTCGTTGAATCAATCTCAACAAAGCCACTCGGCCCTCGCCGAACAGTTGCACCTGCTCCTTTGAGAGTAACCTTGAACCATTGCACATCAAATATGGTAATGGAGAAACTTCGATAGTCCACTGCAAGGATACTCTGTAAACATCCAAAATACTCCATCTCTGCAACTACATGGTTTGGATCTGTGGCACGTCGTCAGCTTTCCTGCTCAAACATTGCCATCACTCCACAACATAATATTAGTAAGTTTGGGAATCTCCCAATTCCCATTTTTTGAATACTAAAAAGGTGGCACCTGGATAACATGCCCATAAGTTTCTCACAACCATATCATGTGACCTATCATTGGAAAGCGCTTGAAAAATGGAATCTATTGAGCTATAGAGCGCTCCATTTGGAGTTATATTGTTCAAGTTATGACAAATCCAAAGATTTGACCATGTGTCCCAAACTTATGGGAAATTCCCATATTCCCCAATATGGTGTTCCACAGTCCATTGTCGAGAGTAACTTGTGGATGTGCTCTACTCTGAAATGTTGTCCACATGACCATGCTGCACGATGGACCTTATACTGGGAGAAGGACAAGTATATTAGTTGCGATTTGTAGTATAGATTGTAATTTCTTGGGATTGCATACCTTGGGATTGCATTCATACCTTGGGATTGCATCCACATGAGAAGTCCCACTCTTCTTTAGTAACTATTTCTCCATCTTGAGATGCTTTGGTTAGGGGCTCATGTAGCCATCTAGTGGACATGAGTAGAGGCATCTCCTCTAAGCCCTTCGGATATCAAATGGGCTATTGCCACGTAGTCAGATCTTGCAGACTCTCGCTCAGTGCGAGCATCCTCATACCATTGCAGCCACTTCTCCATCGTAGCGCTATGCAACATACAAAATCGGTTCACCTTGGACTCCATGGATGCGTCCATCTTCTTCTAGATTCCGTTTCCCACTAGGACATCTCCATTCAGACGATCATCCTCCTTAAGTGACCATATCAAGCCTTTGTCCCTGTCCACAGTGGACAACCACTCAGAAATGTACACCAAGGCCTCCAACACTAACCAACCTTTAGCCATGCTACCCTCAGGATGAGCCCGTTGTCGCACAAATCCCTTTAAGGTCTTCATGAACCGTTCAAGGAAAAACATCAATCAAGTATGGACTGGACCTGCAACCTGCAATTCATCTACAATATGCACTAGAAGATGGGTTTGTATCGTGAGCATACTAGTGGGAAGATACTTCTCCAAAAGACAAGCAGTCTCTACTGCCATGCATTTCGTGGATTCAATCGATGATGTGTGAATCTCTTTTCGGGAGACAAACTGAACCAACTCGGACAATTTGTAAATGGCTGTGTGTACCTCCCATGTCAGAGATCCCGCGATTGCGATCGGAATATGAACTGTGAAAACCATGATCTTAACATTGTGTATAAACAAACAGAGATTTTGAAATCTAATATGCAGAATCATGCCATACGCAGCCTCATACCGTACATACCTGACACATCTTATGCCAATCATGGGATTTGAGTCCTGTCAGTTGGTCATCCTTTGTGAATGTTGTCTTGAGAGAATGCATTAGGCGAGTCGGCGTGCGAAAGGACTTGATGTTTTCCTTTACTCGTCGCACTTCATTGCCAGACAAAACCCAAGGATCACGCGGCAATTGCACTCGACCGTCGACACCACTTATAGGCCAATATGGTTCCATCTTTCCCACTGCTTTCAAATCCATCCTCACTCCTAGTGTGTCTCGCTGCCCAGTGAGGTGGTCCCATAGCAAGCTACCCACATTCTTAAAAATGTGCATGGGATCTAAAAGGTGGTTAATCTTCAGTTTTTTCCAATAAGCGTCGCATTCCACTGGGAAGCGAGTCTTGGTCCACCATCCTGTGATCAAACCAACTCAGTGCATTCATTCTCACAGGAGGGCGACCAAGAAATCCTTCTCTCATAACATGACCCTCTGGCAAAAAAGCCTGATATCCCTCAAATACCATCTTCTTCATAGATTTTGACATACGAGAATCCAACCTTAGTCCACACAGAGGACATGCATGGTAACCTGATGTGACTAGCCCTACAGAACACACATGTACAATGAGGCATGTCATAATACCAACATTGCTCAAAGAAAACTAGCAAAATAAGAAAACACGCTTTACTAGAGCATTCTCCATAACCTGGAAAGTCATGCATGGTCCACATAAGAATTGCCCTTATGGTTGCGGATCGCCTACCAATATGTTTGCTCATGTCCTCCACTACAATTCCCTCCCACAACTCCTTTAGCTCATCAATCAGTGGAGAGAGGTAGACATCCATATTCTTGACTTTGTATCATCCAAGCACAAGCAAGCTGAGCAAAAGGTGTCCTTTCTTGGTGGAAAGCCATGGCGGTATATTGTAGTTAACAAGAACCACGGGCCATACACTATAGGAGGTGGAATGTAAACCAAAAGGATTTACCCCATCCATGGAAGGACCGAATCATAGATTCCTCGCGATATCAGCGAAAAGTGCCTCAAAACCTTCTATGGAACAGTCTGTCCTTGCAAGTCATTTCGATACCTGTCCGCACCGCACTTGGGACATGTGGCCAACAATTCAAACTCTCCCCGAAAGAGAACACAATCATTGGGGCAAGCATGAATGCAATTATAATCCATGCCTAGCTTTCATAGCACTTGTCTTGCGTCGTCACGAGACTCAGGCATCGTGTTTTGGATAGGCAAAATATATGATTTCAATGTTCTACAAATTGCAATGAAGCACGTTATTAGAGTGTTATATAGCACATTTTAATGGCTTTCAATAAAGAATCATACACATCATAATATACCTGAATAGCTCTGTCACACTCGCATCGCCCATCCATACTTTGTTTGTATGCTCAACAATGCAAGAAGTGTCTTCAAACAGGATACTCGACTCCCATCATACAATGGAATGGCAGCCTTCGCAATTAAAGGATCTTGGGATTCTGAGTCCATCGGAAGCAATGATTCAATCATGTCATCTAACTCGGGGTCCAAAAAAGCAGGAGGATCGTCCATGTCTCTAGCATTCTCACCCACCATAGAAGGGGGTTGAGAGTTATAACCTTCTATGAGACAATTAGTTATCTCGGACGGCATTTGTATAGAGCGCGGACGAACCCATCTTACTAGACGCAAGAGATCTGTGGACTGCAATGTATCGACATGGCCCTGACCCTGTAAAGGATGTTAAGGAGCTAACTTCTAAGATAACCCCAAACTGTTATACTTAAATCAATTACATGTCATATAGAGAGAGAACTTACCGCAATCTCGTAATTCAAGACTACTTGGTCGATTATCTCAACTCGAAACTCTCCATACCGTTGCACATGCTCTATGGACAAACGACGTTTCCGACGAATGGCCAATTTGCATTGCGTGCATGGACAGGGGACACGTTGATTGAGCCAAGCCTCACGATCACCACCATGTTGGTCGTGAGTGCTAGACATCTTGACTGCGATGCAATGGAATGATAATTTAATAACGATTCTATATTGTATATTGGGACCACTCCACTATATATATTTCAGGTCTTTTTTTTAAAAAAATTCGTACCTATCTCTTTGAGTTCGGCTCTAAACTTATCTATCTTTGAGGTCGGCTCTAAACTTATCTATCTTTGAGGTTGGCTCTAAACTATGCTCACACACATACATTTTCGTACCTACATTGCAAAGAATAAAAACCAACACAAGAAAATTTTTTAAAACACTCGCTTCCATTTCTCTCTCTTTCAATACTTCCTAACCTACATTGCAAAGCAACACAAAGCAACACAAAGATCCAAGACAAACCAACACTTTCTAACCTACATTGCAAAGCAAAACAAAGATTGTAAAGAAGCCAAAACAGGGCATATCGTCGTGCTCTCTTCTTCCTCCATGACCTCTTTGTGTAGGCGACGCTCCTCTCCTCACGTGCGGCTCGCGGCTTGCTTCCTTACTCACCTCCCTTGCTCACCTCTCTTGCTCACCTTCATCTCTTGCTCACAATCCTTTCTTTCTCTCTGCCTTCGCGTGCTCACATGAAACAAACGTTCGGGTTTCAGCGAAATTTTGCTGCAGTAAGTCGTTGGTATTAGCGTCGGTATCTGCGTCTTTAAAAACTTCGGTATTTGCGTCAGTAAAAACGTTGGTATTTGCATCGTACCGACGCAAATACTGACGTTTTTAAAGACGCAGATACCGATGCTAATACCGACGTTGAAAAAAAAAACGTCGCAACTTAGCGTCGCTATATGTGTGTACCCTTGTAGTGCATGATAAAAAATTCTTGATCACTCACTCCTCACTAAGACTTCAACTCAACAACTTGAGCAGTTTAAACCTTCAAGCTCAGAATTACCATTTTTAGAGAGAATTTGATGCTGAAACAACCATGGTAGAGACTCTGACAACACAAACATTCAGATTCACACAGCTCCTATTTTTAGGGATGGCAACCCCACATAGAAAACTGCCCCATAAAGTGTGATTGCTTCAAGTAGTACAAAATCAGTTCTAGACCCTCTCTATTCTTCTTTCCTCAGAGCACACATAAATACAAACCAAATACATAGGTATTCAAAGCTTTAGTTTACATTGATATAGCAATGGATAATCATGATGACTTTCATGAGAAACCAAGTTGGTGACATAGATGCTGCTCAATTTACTTGTTTCCTCATAGAGCACAAAAATTGTCTCATGGATCATTACATAGAATAGTTCATAACTTTCTAACCAAACTCGGATTGCCAAGCTTTAAAAAGGAAAGTTGTAGCTCTCTTTCCAATCTATAATTCTCTAGAACAACTCAAAGCCAAATTCTTTGATCTGCTGCCCTAAAATAGCTTTGCACAGTCTCCAATCCTAAATTCCTGCATGCTCTATACAACAAATACAACTTCCCTGTTCCAAAAGCACAATCTTGCATTGGTGAAGTGTCACAGGATATTTGAACTTTACAAACTTTGATCCATTATTTTCTTTGGCGGCAAATCCTTTCATATTTCCAGTAGCTTGAGTCCGTGCATTCAAGACCTAACCATAATGCATATTTCCTGCTACATACCCAGTTTCAGATGTAGAGACCCTTCACTTCCATTCTTCTCTACTGACAGGAAGCCTCACTCAACAACTAGCATGCATCACTCTCAACAGGATGAAGAACAACCCTCTATTGTCTTTCACTCATATCCATACATCAAAAGTGATCTGCAAACTCTCTGCACCACGCAACAATAGAAGAAAACAAGACAAAAAGAAGACTTTTATTACCATCATCTGAAAACTAAGAACTCACATGAGTCCATTGACTTCAACAGCCCTGCCATCCTACTCCACAGCTTCAATAACTTCAAATTTACGGTCTCTTTCTTTTGACAATTTGTTATTCTTCTTCTGAGCTTCAAATTTCTCCCTTCTTCAGAGCCTGCAAGATTCTTCTTCTCCCTCCCTCCCTCTCTCTCTCTCTCTCTCTCTCTCTCTCTCTCTCTCTCTCTCTCTCTCTCTCTCTCTCTCTCTCTCTCTCTCTCTCTCTCTCTCTCTATCACTCTCTCTCACACTGATTGTCTTGTTTCGAACGCTTCTCTTCTCTTTTTCCCTTTTTTTAAATAAAAAATTCCTCATGTTTTTTCTTTTTTTCCTATTTTTCCAAGTTGCCCCTCGCTTCTCCTTAGTTGTTAGATGGCAAACATGCCCCTTTCCACGTAAAATTCCACTCCGAGACTCAAAATCAAAAGTGAGAATATATTTTCTTCTCTTCTTGCATGAGGTGCATGTCTCAAAATTGAAATATCACAAAGACATGTCGAACATGCATGGTAGCACTTGGGATTTCCATCTATAAACCTGACTCCCCTATGGGTAAGTGCTAGAGAGACAAAAAAATGATATTTGCATGTGTTACCCCAAACTTCATGCAACATCATGTCTCCGGTCCCTCATTTTCACTCACCAACGTGTGGAAGGCCACTCCTTTGAAGTAGCAAGAGAGCGAATCCTTTCCCATTTTGTACATTTGAGCAGTAGAAAATCTCTAAAAATATATCAACACAAGAGTTGAAACCAACTATATCAAGAGACACAAGTGGAAGTAATGTCAAAAGAAACTATGCTTTGATGACTGATGTTGAATCCTCCCCTCCTTATTGATCTAATGTGGCAATCTTGCTAGAACCTCAACAAGTACTAGATTAGAGTGACAGTAGCAAGGTTGAGCCAAATGGGGTAAGAAAATGAAGCGAAAAGTGAGCTTGAAGATTGATGGCTATGGCTTCCATAGTTAAGGCCGGCCTAGTTGTTTTTACTCTATGTGGCTGACAGAGTGAATCATTTGGCAAATGATTTGAGTTATACTTTAGACTATGGTCTTCAAAATCCCTTAGGTCATGGGGAACATCATAGTATATATGAGCCTCATATGAGCAACACCAGCTGTACGACCTGAACAAGTGATGTTTGGAAACTGAGCTAAAACAAAAGAAATGCTAGAGATAGGCGACCACAATCTCAAGCTTTGATGTGATAGAGAGAAGCACTAAGAGTCAAGGAAGATCTCTCTAGAAGACAATTCGATGAGATATATTCTGGAGTGTGAGATCTCAATTCTCCAAGTGAGGAAAGTGTTATTGACTGTGGAGGTAAAGAAGAGTAGAGTAAAGATGGAGAGATGAAGAATTCTTCTGGAGCGGGTGAGGTCGAGGATGTTGAGATGGCAAGCTCAACACGTGCGGACATTGATAATGGATAGCCTGGCTAGATGAGTCCACATGTCTAAACTTAGCACATTGGTGTCCATTATGATACTCACATGGCCACTGACTTATCACTTATTATATTAAGATTGTTACACCTACCTATAGTTGGCAAAGATATAGTGCCAATTGTTTGGTGTAGTCCGTTATGCACTATTTGACTTAGTAGGCCAATTTCCTTTATGTTGTATTTTATCTATACTTTGTGTACATTATATAGTGTGTGGAAGAAGAAGAAGAACTCAGAAAGAAAACATTTTAGCCTCCATCTCTCTTCTTGTGTTCTTGAGTGAGCTTCATCTTGTGTATACAATGTGTGTTTGGCGCAACAGCTCAAGCAAGTCCCCCCACCACATGATTCTTGATAGAGGAGAGTTGGAGGAGCAATGTGCAGAGCTAAACCAATCTCACTATGGCTTTGATAGCATGTAAAGAAACACAAATCTTGAGCAAGGTTAGCTATGGAGGTCAAAAATCATAGTTAAGAAGCATGATGACTAAGACTAGACAAGACTCTTACTCAAGTGAATTAGTTTCCAAGATTAATTAACTTGGACTCATAAACACAATCTTCAATAGACAAAGACATAGACTCTAGAAGAATAAAGTACAATAACATTTCACTCAAATTATTATCAAGTACACTCTTTTATAGTTCAAAATGGTACCACGTTTCCTCATTATGCCTTTAACACCATATTAGATAATTTGGCAATCTCCCAAAGTTCCACTTTCAAATAAGGGGTAAAGATTTGGCCATGTGGCTAAATCTTAACTCGTGCTTCAAAGTAGGATTTTGAAATACAACCTATATAGTAATTAGGGTAGATTCCACTTTCAAGTAAGGGGACAGGGTTTGATCATGTGGCCAAATATTAACTATATCAAGAATTCCCAAACTATATGAGAATTTCCAATTCCCTAATATAGTATTCTATGGGATACAAGGAAGCTCTTTTAGATTGTTATATATTCTTTCCTTACTACTCCATACAAAGAGGCTATGAGAGGAATGTGATTGCATATTTTTCAACATAATTAGGTCTGAACACTATTTCCATAGAATGAAGTGTGGTCATACTCAAAGCTGACACATGTAGACGCCAACATCCTACTCTATAGTAGTCAGTATCCGGTGTACAGAGCTCGTCATAATCACAAAAATAAAATGTGATACCAAAGTGTACTCAACAAAAAAAACCCAAATGTATATTATTATATGAAAAATACAACACAACTATCTCAACACAAACAAAAAGTAATAACAACATAGTACTTCGAGAACAACTAGTGAGGGATCACAAAACCTTAATGAACTCAAGACAACCTATGGATATAAGAAAGTGACAATACTACTACTAGATGTTGTGATTAAGGACAATACATGAGTTAGCTATGCTAGTATATATAGCATTTAGGATGCTAGTCAAAATATTGACCAAAGGTACATACAAAAGGTCTAATAGTCGAATGAGCTAATGAGAGCCCTTTTGCTTTGAATCTTGATTTCCCTTGGATACTTGATCCCTTGATCTCCTAGAATATACAACCCTTGATCTCCTCACTCCCTTCCTTATATAGCCTACTGCCTACAACAACATTCTTTCCAACCATGTACCATGCCAAATGGTCTTCACTACTATTGTACCTATCGGTTTATCAATACACCATTGGCAACTCCTAGCTTTAAAGATTGCCAGCTACTACCACCTTTAATGCTTCTCCCTTTTCTCTTCTCGTCCTCTTATTTTCTTCTTCTCCTCTTATTTCCTTCTTCTACTCCTTTCTTTCTCTTATTTCTTCTCTAACTCTCTCTCTCTCTATCTTATTTTCTTCTTCTTCTCCTCTTATTTCCTTCTTCTACTCCTTTCATTAGGAGAAATATGGACTCTCTTTTTTGCCCCTTAAGGAGTGAATAAACAAATATAGGCCTAACCAATGAGAGAGCTGGGATTCCAGATTCATGTAACATGAATCTTCTAGCCATATCTTGGACCAAATCTTCTCTCAGCAATAAAATAAGGGAAAAGGGGAGTACAAAGCTGTCACTTCTTGGAAGTTTGTGCCTCGAATTTTCATTTTCTTATTTTTTATGTTTGACTTTTCTTTTCTCCCCTTTTCAGTTTCCCCCTCTTTTTTAGGTGGAACTCAAATTTGTCATATCTCTTTCCCCGCTTCTTCTTTCCTGACGAAATTTTACAGCCTCACTGTTTCTTGCCCTGTCTGTAACCCTATAAAATTTCATTTTCTTTGCACAAGCACAGAGAGAGTTTCATGTGTTTTATGAGAGCAGAGCTTGTTTTACCAAAGCCCTAAGATTCTCTTCACAAAACTCTACAGATGTATTTTTCTGTTCCATAGATGTTCTATGGTAAAGTTTTATCTCGTTTGGAGAAAACCTGTGCAAGTTATGTGCATTCTCTGACATGTAATTTCTTTTGTTTTGATGCTCTAGGAGTCTCTTACAGTCAATAGTAGTGATATTTTGAATACTCAACTTCTTCTTCAACATCTTAGGGTTTCTCTGTAAACAAAGTTACAGGTATATTGTCTTGTTTTTTTGTTGCTCCACTGTTAAATTTTATCTCATTTAGACAAAATGTATACAAGTTACATGCATACTGAGCTTTCCTTTGTTTTTTTACTCCAAGAATCTCCGAGGGTAAAGAACAATGATTTATTAAGAACTCAACTTCTACAACATCTTTGGGATTTTGAACACTCAACTTCTTCTTCAACATCTTAGGGTTTCTATGTAAACAAAGTTACAGGTATATTGTCTTGTTTTTTTGTTGCTCCACTATTAAATTTTATCTCGTTTAGACAAAATGTATACAAGTTACATGCATACTGAGCTTTCCTTTGTTTTTTTACTCCAAGAATCTCCGAGGGTGAAGAACAATGATTTATTAAGAACTCAACTTCTACAACATCTTTGGGATTTTTTACAGAGAAAGCCACAGGTATATTGCCATTTTTTACTACTGTTCCATGGTTAAATTTCAACGCATTTGGACAAAGACTACATAAGTTATATGTATGCGTTGACCCAATATTTCTTTTGTTTTTGTACTACAGGAATCTGTCAATGAAGGAACAATGGTATTGCTATAAGTTAACTTCTTGTTCAACATATCTAGGGATCTTTGTGAAAGAAATTACATGTA
The DNA here is from genome assembly GCF_053477565.2 of Lygodium microphyllum. Classification (NCBI taxonomy): domain Eukaryota; kingdom Viridiplantae; phylum Streptophyta; class Polypodiopsida; order Schizaeales; family Lygodiaceae; genus Lygodium; species Lygodium microphyllum. The sequence continues at coordinate 109,388,177 of NC_141148.1, forward strand.
CAATGTTTCTTTTTTAAATTGATCCATTTAAATTTCATTTCATTTGGAGAGAACATTTGCAAATTATACACATGTTGATAGGTAACTTTTGTATTTGGTTGTTACAGATGTCTTCACAGAGGAAAAATATCAATAGCATACTTGCAGTGGAGGTCTTCAACAAGAAAGATAATGGCGGTAATTGGATTTGTGATAAGTATTATAAGTTGGATTGGATTTTGATGAACCCAAGTACTCGAGGGAGTTTCAAGGTCAAGCGCAAGGATGTTGCAAACCCTAGCAAACATTGGAAAGGTAGAATTCTAGAGTTCAGAAAAGTGTTTAATGGCACAAGTGCAGTAACAGAAGTGTTGATTCAACATGTTTATACGCATAAACAAATCTCTGTACACGACGAGAACAACATTGCAAATTATAAACAAAACAGTAAGTTGTTAAATTTTATCATTGATTATTCTTTTGTATCAGATTTTTTTTTTAAAGTCTTTGCAGTATTCTAATTCAGTCTTGTTTGATTGACAGCTCTATATCCATCGACTTTGCATGAATGGCAGAATGTGGAATGTTTAAGCGGCAAGATACATGTTTGGCATGAAGAGATAGGTTCTTTGATCTATGATAATACCTCTACAAGTCAACTTTCCACTCAAAATATCTTTTTTTATAATTCATTGTATGTGGTAGAAAGCCAGAGATTGCAGCATGTCCCATTGCCGCCAGTGTCTAGTGGTGAATGGTTCATTGGTAGCTTGGAGTTGTCAGGAGCTTGCAAGTCGAAGATAAAATCTGACATCAATAGTGCTATGAAACCCACCACAGGCTCCAAAGATGTGCATCTTAATTGGTTTATTCCATTCTCATTGTTTGCACATCTGTTTGGTTCATGTGATGTTTTGAAGAAAACAAAGATTACTTATCAATGCAAGTGTCCATCCGAGGAATGGATGAGTCAGCTATTGGGTGAGTCTTGGGAAGTCAAAAGAACACATTTTGATGAGACGATTGAGTGCAGGGTCAACCAATCTGATATTACATTCAGGTAAAACTTTTTTACTACTTTGCATACCTTGATTTAATTGACATAGGTCTCGCTTAGATGAATTGTTATGTTAGTCGCATTGATCACTTACCATTATTTTTGTTTTTATTACAGGTATTTCATTGCTAGACAAACTCTGTGCATTCGCTTTCGATATAGAAGATGGTGACTTTTGCGAGGGGAGTGGATCAGCTTGGATCAAGATATCCGAGATGACACACATACATCGCTCGTAGATGTGGTAATCTTGTGGACTGGTCATAATCCTTTCGTAGTCAGTGCAGAGAGTCATTGGCCCATTTATTTTCTGAGACAAGAAATCCAATTAATGTCCAGTGAGCCCCTCTACAACTTCTATTTCAAGTTAGATAATAGAAAAGTCAGGACTCGTAGTGAGCAATCCATGACATGTAAACAATGTGCTTCTCCACATATCCTTGAGATAGTGGAATCCTTGTAAAAAAACTTTATAAAGAGCGAATACATACCTTTTTTGAACTTCTAAGTACTTTAAATTTTAGTTTACTGTGATCTAAGCGTGCGATAATACATACTGTGATTACTCAATCGTGCAGTTAAAAATCATAATTAAATTGCAGGTTAGAGGTCTATAAACTAGAGAATATTGTCTTTGCACAATGATATATTGTAGCGCATCTCTGCTGCTCGTTTCTTACATTTTAATATTAAATTGGATCCAAAGGGAATTTCAAGGCCTTTTAGATTTATTTTCTTTTAAAAATTATATATTTTCTCTCGTTAGACTTGAATATACTCAGCGACCCAAACATATTCGAGGATATAATAATGTAGAACGAAGTGTTTGTCTGTATGAGTAATTTTAACAGTGACTTTAAAGTACTGAAATAAAGAAACTAAGGTAAGAGTTTTAATTTGAAACTTTAGAGTTAATAACTTTATAAGAAACCTTTATTTAAAACCCTAGACACATAAAAGCTATAACTCCAAACTCATTTTCACTTTCATTCTCCACTTCCCTAAACTTGTGCTCTCATTCCTTCTCTCTTTGTGTGCCATGGCTACCACTCCCGCCTTCACCGCATGGATCAGTTCCACATGCTACGCGCACATAGGGGACCAGATATACCCTAGGTTTTGCGTGACCTTGAGTCTAGAGAGCTCGCTTTCCGCTGTAGACCCTGACTCTACTATACTAGCATCGTTTTGTGATGCAGTGAACCCTCTCACTTGCTCTATTCCCGACTCCACTCTCAGGTGGGTTTCGATGGATTTTTTGTATAGTTTGTGTGCTGGATCCAGCCATGCAAAGGTGATAAGTCGAGCCCTGGTGCATGTGGGGCAACATCTCCGCACTAGAGCAGTGCCCACCTCGTCACATGACCACGTCACGATGGATCTCATTGAGAGGGATGCCGCCTTTGCCATATATGTTATGTGCACTGAGGTGCAAGAGGACAGTGACGAGGACATCGACGCACCCTCTCGACCACTATTAGAGTACTTTGAGAGGGAGCTTGAGGAGATCACTCTCGATCTGAGTGTTGAGGCAGCACAGAGCTTGGCCATTGTGCACCCACCTCCCTGCCCTGATGAGATGCCCACGAGCGAAGAGCCACCCCTCTCTTCTCTCCATGCTATCACCATCGAGGGGGTGGAATATCTACTCATGCAGGATGTGCTAGAGTTGTTGGAGCTTAGGGAAGAAGAACTATACTGTATCATGGTGCGTGATGCACCTAGTGATTTCATAGATTTTGATTTATAGGATGCCCCACCACATGTTGATGAGGTGGCTCGTTATGATGGCACGAGCATCGATGACATCTCTGCCATTGTGAGCATCCAGGAGCAGATTGAGGATGCGGCGCCACAGTATCAGATCTCTGATGAGGAGTTCGAGCGGTTGTAGGAAAGCCTTTTTGGTCCTCAACCTGACTATGCAGTGCCTACCCAGGAGAGAGACGAGAGTAGCCCAGTGGCAGGAGCAGACCTGGATGCTCCATTACAGCGGCGGATGCTTCATTACAGCGGCAGATAGATGATGCAGAGAAGGTAATGTTCTCGGTTTCATATGAAACTTAACCAGTAGGGCCTCTAGGGCATCGGGAGCACACACATGTGTTTTTATCGGGATCGGGCCCCCAGATGTGCCCTGGCCAGAGGCTCGCGTCTAGGGGCCTGAATCTGCATCAGGAGCACACACATGTGTTTCTGTCGGGATCGGGCCCCCAGATGTGCCTTGGCCGGAGGCTCGCGTCTGGGGGCCTGAATCTGCATCGGGAGCACACACATGTGTTTTTGTCGGGATCGGGCCCCCAGATGTGCCCTGGCCGGAGGCTCGCGTCTGGGGGCCTGAATCTGCAGACTATAGATTCAGGCCCCCAGACGCGAGCCTCCGGCCAGGGCACATCTGGGGGCCCGATCCCGACAAAAACACATGTGTGTGCTCCCGATGCCCTAGAGGCCCTACTGGTTAAGTTTCATATGAATATGATTTATATATCTTCAGCACACTCCATGCATAGTGAGTCTAATACTGAACTTGTGTGTTGCAGGAGATTGTCTATATAGATGAGTTTTCATCTAGGCAGGGTGGCCGATCTGGTAGCCAAGGAAGGGTGCAAGACTCGGCATTGAAGGAGTACGTTGGGCAGCTTGTCAACGACATTATTGTATTTCATAAGACATGCTCCCCTGCTTTTGCAGATAACTTCTTGAAGTTGAGGGCACTAACAAAGGCTGGGCCCTTCAAGACCCTCCCGACCAACTCCCGCCTGGAGAAAGTAGTGTTGCTTCGACGTTCGAAGCTTCTCTACTTATTCACGAGTACTAGGTCTGGCCCACTTTTTTCCATGGTGGCCCGTGGCATGGTTGCCGGTGTTGAAGACTCCACTGTCATTAGACAGGAACTATTGGGGCAAAATGTATTGTTGCCTATGATCAAGAATAGCTCTGACCATGGGGAGCCTAGCTCCAAGAAGCCTAGGAGAGAATAGATGTACTTATTGCCTACTGATATCGCATCACTGATGTACTGCACTTTGTAATCTTCTCTTCAAGTAATGAAAACTGATGTTTGTTGGATTCGCGTGCAATGTAGTTTGTGATACGTGTCATTTACTGTTTTTTTTTAACTTGAATGTTATGTTTATTTGTCGAATTTATACGTAACACGATTCGTACCCTAAATTTAATACACAGTGCTTTATCGAATTCGTGCGCAACATGTATTTGTTCGAACGCATGTAACGATAACTCAACGATGTAAATAAAATAAATATCAAGCGACTAAACAAAAATAAGATGCGCCAAAAACTTTGTATTTGTATTCATAACAATTTTACATGGGGTCCATTACAACCAAGGCTTTACAAAATATCTTCAAAAGCTACATTCCATGTGCTTTTGAGTTTGTACACCTCTATCCTTGCTGACCTCCGCAACGACTATCTTTCCATCGCCGAAAGAACCTGACTATCCACAGATCCTTGTCCGTGATAGTGACCCTCCTTGCATACACCGCTGCATAGACTGAGTCTCCAAATAAGTCAATGAGGTAGGCTTCAGCAGCTTCTTGTAGTGTGAGGAGGGCCTGGGCAGTCCAGCGATCTGGTTGTTTCGCACGTGATGTATCTGGAAACTAGTTCTTGTTGTTCCTGATCAGTATGCCCTCCATGATCTCCCGCACCAACTTCTGGAATGGAGCCTTCGGTATCAGGAGGTGAGTGGTCTTCTGGTAGTGGTGGATCTCGCGAAGAGCCACTGTGCCTGGCTTCCATCGACGCTTGCGATGCTGGCGTGGTGGTGGTGGTGGTGGAGCTGGAGGACGTGGCTGCCGTATGGAATTTCCAGGGGGGTATCTCCGGGTCGCTTGCTTGGTGCGTACCATGTCTTCTAGGAGAGAGAACTCAGAACTCAAAAGTGAAATGTGTAAAATGAGGTGAAACTTTAAACTTATAGCCAAACTTTTCAAAAACCCTAAAAATTCAATTAATGAATCCACGCTTAGGAAAAATATCACCAATGCTCCGATTCACATGAAATTTTACCTGTAGACTCCTCAAGGACACATCAACCACCCAAAAAAATTTTGGCCCCAACAGAAGCCTCTGGATCACCTGTCCGGAGGCTCGCGTCTGGGGCCCTGAATCCCCAGACGCGAGCCTCCGGACAGGTGACCCAGAGGCTTCTGATGGGGCCAAATTTTTAATATAAATGAGTTTTTCTAATGCCCAGCATGAGGGTGAAGTTTCACCAGATTCCGATTTATAAATTTGACGGTTCAATCTTTTTTTGAAAATGCGTTAATTGCATTATACTGCACTGATAATGTATTGTCAACCTCGCAACTGTAGATTAAATGTATTGATAATGAGTGTGCGCAACTGCAGATTAAATGTATTGTCAACCTCGCAATGCGAAACATTGGAAACTTAAAAATTGACAAAAAATAAATCATGGGTAAAATGGAATATCGCATCGGATATATTGTTGCCAAACCACTAAATATAGTAAGGATATAGTGCATCGGCCCATGTACAACTGATCACCGACGTGTACGTGGTTGCACATTGAATTTATCCTCAACAAAACTACTTACAAAATTGGAAACTTGAAAATTCACACAATGTGAAACATGGTCAAAATAGAATATCACATATTGGATTTAGCATTGCGAAACTATGAAATACACGATAGATAGTGCATTGCACCAAGTACAACTAGAGCTAGGGAAAATTTAGCTCCATTTTGCAGGCCACTACTATCAAATACTTGAAGGTCTACTGGAAAGATAACCCAAAACTAAGCTCCTTACAATCTACAACCAAACCTGAGCTAAAAACATAGATCCAATTACAAGGTAGCTTCTCAAAGCATATTGTTGACATTAAGATTAAATGCATCCTTGTTATTGTAGATCCTGCGAACAAGAACCAGATCTATGGGCTTAATAGTGATACGTTAGGCATGAATGGCTAAAAGTTGACCATCACTCATTAGATCAATCAAGTAGCTTTCAACTGCTTCTTGGAGAGCAAGCAAGGCTTGGCTTGACCATCGCCCCACATTCCTTGCCTGGTTCCTTGAAAAGAACTTGTGATGATGTCTTGACTGTAGATCTTGCAGTATTTCTCGCACCAACCTGGAGAATGGTGCCTTAGGAATAATCAAGTCGGCACTCTTCTGGAATTTCCTTATCTCACGTAGCGCAGCTGTGCTTGGTCTCCATCTTCGCTTTTTATGTGTTGGAGGGCGTGTATTACGAGCTGGAGTAGTAGTGGGAGGTGGAGCAGCTGGAGCATGTGGACCACCATTTCTGGACAATGGCGAACCATCATTATCGACCATACTAGGGCCACCATTGTTGGCCACAGTAGCGCCACCATTATTGGCTGCAGTAGGGCCACCGTTATCGGTCACCAGGGGATCTTTGTCACTCACAGTATGCTCACTAGATTCAGAAGAGTGTTGAGCTCTTGCTCTCACAGGCACCTTTTTTATAGGAAGCTTGGAACGTGCCATGGCTGTGATGATGAAGGATAGAAAGGTGGAGGGTAGAGTGGAGAGTAATGGGAAAAAATGAAAGGAGAGACGACTTAAATACGAAACTTTCAAACTTACTGTGGTGTAAATGAATTTTAAATTTATCATTTCATTTCATTTCTCCACCCCATCCCTACCTCTCTCTATCTCCTGACACCCCCCTCATGCCCCCCTCTTTCTCTAGGCCAATGAATGTTTCAATGTTTAGAATTTTCATATCTTTGTCTTAGGATTTCAAAATCGACTTTTCATCATTAAAAAACAAAGTTCGAAATCAACTTTGAAAAATATAGTGACAAACCTTTGAAATTTTAAAGAAAATTTATAAGACATCTCATGTTAGAGATATGAGTATTGATGTGTCATATCCTTGGGACTTGTGCTCTCTTGTGGACTCTAAATGCATCAAAATTATTATCTTTATCTAGGTCTCCTTTTTTTGTCACCTCTCTCTTGGGTTGCCAACCATTCTGTGTGCCGTTGTCTAGCTGTGATGTTTTCATATCTTGCTTTTCTCACTTCATATATTGCCCTACTTATAGATTCTGCTTGAGATGTTTTGGACTTCTTTTCTTTTTCCTCGTATCTTATCTCTAGTCTCCTATACCACCATTGGAATAATTGCCTCATAGAATTGGAATCATTGATGCCACCTCCATGATCAGTTGCCTTTTGAAAAGCACAGCGAGCTTGCCAGTGAGATCTTTCCATGCCTTGAGTTGACCATATTGCCAAACTTCCTTGATCTGCAAAGTATGGACCATGTGCTTCAAGTATATGCTGCACAAGAAAAGAGATTAGAAACACAAAGTAATTCGAAATGATGATTTTTTTTTGCAATGGTGATAATACTGACCATGTAGTGTGTTATGCTATTTGTAGTCCATGCCTCCACCATGGACTTATGAAATTTAGCAGCTGTCTCTTTAAATGCATTGGCATCACCATCCATAAACCCCAACTTCTGTAAGAGAGCTGCTAATCTATCTAGGTGTATCCACACTTCTGCCTTCGCAATCCTCGTTCGTCCCCCATTGCTCCAATCTGAAACAGCAAGGTGCAACTTTTTCCATGCTTCGTACTTCTCTGGTTGTTTTACTAGTATATTGCCTTCCTCATCTCGAGGTGGAGATAAAAACTTCCTAGCCTTGGGTCCGCCAAAGCATGGTTTACAAGGAACATTTCCACTCTTCCCCGATTTTTTCTTATCCTTTTTTATTTCTACTTGGCCTCCGTGCAATCCAACTTCAGAGAGGACTTGTTCTACCTTCTTGCATGTAGCATCAGATTCTGACACGGGCTGCATCTTGTATGCAAAGCATATATATTCATATACTAGCTTCTCAATTATTCTAACCAAACAATGCAATGTGCAAAAGTGAACCCTTGTTAGTGGTATTTCCAAAATAGGGCGCCAGTTTGGATCCACTGGAATTAGCATTCCATTTCTCATGACTTTCTGATCACGTGTCGGAGCACCCTGTTGTCCTGCCTTGGCTAGCCATTCTTTCTTTCCATCTTTCCCTTTCTTCCTAGTTTGCATGTAGTATATGCACAGAAATTTTGCATTTGCTGCATTTGATAAACCAAACATATACTTCAATGTTTTTAAATCACCTGCAAGATGCCATTCAACTTGATAGTCCCCAAACCCCTCAACGTGTAAAACTGCTCCATTATTTTGCTGTTGAATAACACTAGGTATATTAGTGAGGTTAAAAAAAACTTTAAGTACTTCATGGTCCTCCTTTGGTACTTCAAATGCTGCAAGCCACCATATTTCATTCTCCGATTGTACACTGAAGTATAAAGGATGTTTTTCATCGATGTTGGGATCCAATGCTCGATTCATAAGTGTTATACTCACACGCTCAAGTCTTTGCCCCTTGATAATCTCACTCTCATCAAGTTTGAGGACAAACTTAAGCTTGCCTCTACATTCTTCCATAGACATATTGTAAAACTTGACCATAGCAATCTGAACCCTACATATATCCAATACAAAGTTGTTGGATGCATTCAATACAAAGGCAACTTCTTTGAAACCATACTTCAATATGTGTGTGTGTTCTAGATGCGTAGGCTCACCAATTAGTTCTAAAACTTTCTCATTTAGTTGTTTTCGAGCCTTCTTCACGTGAAATGGTTTTGGCAAAGGCATTACTCGCTTAGTATTGAAGACTTGCTTAAAACCTGTATCCAATTGTTGATAGAGCATACTATATGACTCAGAACTCATTCCCACCTTGTCACATAATCCCTGAGCATCTGTAGCAGTAAACAAGTTGCTCACATCCCTAAGACGTTCACTAGCAACACCATCCACAATGTCCCTGAATTTACGATTTTCCAATGCATTTTTTACCATATTCTTGCTAAGGAATTTGGCAATAGTATCATTCTCTACATGAGGAAACATATTTCTCATTGTAGTAGATTGAGCATATATCCGTCTATGATATTGTTCACTTCCTTTGGCTAATTGGCCAATTGGTTTAACGGATCGGATGCGCCGACGTGCCTCTTTGGTTTTTAAAGTGGGCCCAATCTCCAAAGTTTTTGTGAGCTTCCTCTGTATGTTTCGATTCTCCTTCTCCAAGTCATTGACTTTAGACTGTAACTCCATATTCTGCACGTGTGTAGCATGCATAGCATCTTCAATGACAGACATTACTTGTTGTAGGTTCTGGTTCTCTCTATCCTTCTCAGCCAATAATCTATCCTTTTCCATCAAAGACTGCATATTCCTTTGTAATCTTGTCTGCATATTTGTCAAGGTTTGATGAGCCCCTGCTAATCCTTGTGTGACAAGTCTGCATGTGTATCCATACAATCCTTCATTGCCTTCACAAGCAAACTTTACAAATGATGTAAGCCCTTCAAATTGTGGTGGCCTTCGAGTGAGTGGATCGGGTGGATAAATGCACCCACAACCCAAAGGTCCACATTTTTTTTCCCTGCATTTCTTTCTTGTTGCATCTTGCATCTTATTGCATCATCTCTTTCCACAGTTCTTTTGAACATTGGTGCATATTCATCCTCCAATTGAAAGGGAATATCTCTCTTTCTCTTGGTACATCCTGCACCTGCATTCTGCAAAAAAAAAAGTATGCAAATGTTAACTTGGATTAACATTCAAATCGCAGAACTACACCCCTTTGATTCACTATATCTGTGTTTTTTTTTAAACCCAGTTGGTTCTTGTCTCTTTCTCTTGGTTTCAGTCTTGATAGACCCTAATCAACCCTTAATCAGCCTGTAATCTTGGCTTTTAATCTACCTCTAATTAGCATCAAATCTTATCTTATGTTCTATCCAAAATATTCTCTCTCTCTCTCTCTCTCTCTTCTCTCTCTCTCTCTCTCTCTCAACAAAAATTCATCAAGGAAACCCTAAACACATTCATACTGAAGCTTGGCTAGTGGAAAACAATAACATCATCTTATCTTCTACCCTAATTTACTATCTGTCACTCTATCACTTATTTTCTTTGTTCATCTCACACAGTCCTCTCTGTCCCCCCCTTCTCCCCTCCTCTCTCTCTCTCTCTCCCCCCTCTCTCTCTGTATGAATTGATGCTTAAGGACTGAACAACAACTGTGAAGAATAATAACATCACAAAGATTTAAAAAATAAAGATACCTCCATTATCACTCGATTGCTTGTAGTATAGACTGTTGAAGACGGAGATTTCTTACTGCATATTTCTGAAGAGGAAGATGGCTTGTAGCAGGGTAGAGTGTGTTGTAGATAGAGATTCTTTGATTTCAACAAATGGTATCAAAACTACTCCTCGATGCTGCTTCAGAAGAACTCGTATGCAAGAAACCATATTCTGGAGGGAAAGAGAAGAATGCACAAAATTTGGGACAAAACTAGAGCTTTCTGAGGGAATGAAAAAATGCCTAGAAATAGGTATATACTTGTCCAAAAAAGATGAAAATTTACAAGGAAACTCTCGAGTCAAAAAGGTGTCTCTGGGTAAAAAATAATCTTAAAATATGATGTGTACGTCATTTTATATCGTTTTTTAACTTCCGCCCTTTTAAGAAGCGAGAATGAGAATGATTGAAAAGTCATGAGGGCACTAAAGAGGGCATTAAAGAGTCATGAGGGCATTAAAGAATGATTGGCTGCGTTTTTAGAAAAAATAGAATTGTATTTTTCTAGTTATGAGGATTTTGAGAAAAAGTGACCTTATCCTGCAGTTTGGGAATAAAATAATAGGTGAAATCTATTGAAAACACAAAAACGAGATTTGCTTGATTGTAGAAGATCTCTTTTTATAATATTATTTTGGAATCTCTTTTTAGAGAGAGAGAGGTGAGAGAAACCCCTTAAGGGGCAAAAAAGAGAGTCCATATTTCTCCTAATGCTTTCTCTTATTTCCTTCTTCTACTCCTTTCTTTCTCTTATTTCTTCTCTAACTCTCTCTCTCTCTTATTTTCTTCTCCTCCCCTATTCTCTTCTTTTTCTCCTCTCTCCACTACCTCCTCTTCTTTTCCATATCCTCCTCACACTATATGTTATTCTTTTTCTCTTCCTCACTATTCTTCCTCTTTTTCTTCTTCTCTTCTTTTCGTTCTCTTCTATCTTCTCTTTCCCTCTATCCTTCCTCTTCTCCTACTACTCTCTCTCTCTCTCTCTCTCTCTCTCTCTCTCTCTCTCTCTCTCTCTCTCTCATGAAGCCTTTGAAAAAATTTATCAGTGCTTAGTTTTGTGTGGAGCTTAAGGGTTTTAGTACATTTGAAGGGCAGCATGTTGTCATTAGATCCAAGAAGAAGTACTGATGACGATTAAGAGGGCGATCGTGGTGGTGGTTCAACTTATTAACAATGACTTCTTCATTCTTTTTTTTTCTTTTTATTTATTTATTTTTAAAATAATTTTTAAATCTTTAAAATCCCCCCTCTCAAGCCCTTGTTTATATGGGTGAGGGAGAGGATATTATTGTTAGCCTACCTATGTTAGTATTGTTAGTTTGTCATCTCTTGGTTGTGAGCTCCTGTCAGCGTCTGATGGAGACATAGGAGCTTTGGTAGTACAGGTGCATTTTCTTTATTTCTTAGCCTTTTGTAGGAATTTCTAGGCTAGTTTCTACTCTCCACAATCTACTTGTACATACCACACATTTTCATTGTCATTTGGGATTTTTTCGAGATCTTTCCTTTTTTTGCATTTTTCTCATTAGTGACTAGTATTTAATGCTCATGGGTCAACATTTATGGCCCCTATAGGAGTAGTTAGATAGTTTTTTGGTAATTTGGCTATTTATAGTTGCATCCTCCACTTGGGAGACACACATACTCTTTAGTCTTGATTTTTCCATTTTCTTCGACTCTCTATGCTTGGTTCTATGATCATCATCAACCTAATTTGGTGCCCTCAATGGCACTTTAGGTTGCATACAAGGAATGATTAGTTCATCTCCATTGAATTAGCATTCTTCTTTAGTAATTGTAATATTATTCCTTCATCTTCTACTTTCTCTTTCTCTCCCTCTTTTCTTCCCTCTCTGTTTGTCTTTCTCTTCTATTGCACACTCACACATGGTATCAAAGCTTAAGTGAGGACATAGTCTGAAGATTTCTTGTAGAAGAGTAGGTTTTTATTCCAAAGGAGCAACCCAAATCTTCAAAATGCAAATTTTTAGCCTATGTTTACTCCATGTACAACTCATACAGGTAGTCCACTACTCTTTTGACCTTCCTGGTAGTCATATAATAGTATCCAAGACCTAGCAACAATATCTAAGCATTAGGTGGTCCCTACTTTGTACGTTTTACAACAACCAAAAATTTTGTTATGAAGGTGATCTCTTTCTAGTCCAAGATGTATCTTTCTAGAATAGGCAACAACCTCTTGGTGTAGGTGACCCCCTTTTGGTGGCATGGGATAGCATTTCTTTGACAAATGCACTGTTGGATATGCTCAATGCTCCACCCTCATAAGGTATCACTAATGTTCCACAGTGCTCTAAGTTATAGGGTCCCCATAATGAGGGGAAAGCCATGTGTGAGCATGGACATTGGTTAAGTCTTGACTTGTATATCACATGAGGTCTATGTGACCAAATGGCAAAAAGGTGACCTTTGGATCTAGCCTTTAGGTTAGATAGAGTAGTTATGCTATTAGCAACTGGAGACACAATACATCAAGTTGCAAGTGTAGGAGTTATGAGGGACCCCTACTTTGGGATCTGGAGACTATAAAAGTGGCCCCTAGTCAGGGGGTCTTAGTAGAGTCAACAACCCTCCTAATAACAGGGGTCCAAGGTTAGCACCCCTAGCCCACTTGATGGGAAAGTGGAAGACTAGGGAAATTTCATAGTATGGTCAGATACATCGACCAAACTACCTTCTTGAGCTACAAAAGGAAGACCCCTCTAAAGCCATAATCAATCTATCTTTCACCTAGTCAGAGTACTTCTAGCTACCCTTAAGCTCTTTGCCTATCATCTGTGTGAATCACCATCTAAGCTTCACAGTGGAAGTGCACAGGTGGATAGAGTCATCTTTGTATAAGTTCATTTGAGATTAAAGAAGTTTCAATTCTTCTCATATTTGCTATATATTCTCTACTCCTTGCTTAGATTATGTCTAATATGTCATATAATTTATACATGGCATTAGAGCATATTGAGATTTATACAATCACACTCCTGAGATAGCCTCTTTGTATGGAGTAGAGGAAGGCGGCCTAGGAGAAGCTACCTGAATCCATAGGCACAACGAGAAAAGGGGAACCATCCTACACCTATAAAATCATATACTTGACATTGAGTTAAATTAGGAATGCTATTATACTTTGTACCTTTATTCTTCTTCTCTTCTGAGAGCGGAGTTTTGAGCCTGGGATGTGCCTAAAATTTGCCAAAAAATCTGGGATTTAGGGGAAAAATATTTAACATTGAAGGCGGCGGCTCCAGCTAGGACGATTTTAAGCACCAAGTGAAAGATGACTTTTAAAAGGTGCTCGAGCGACACTCTCAGATTTTTCATAAATTTTTAGAGCTCCTGGGAAATTTAGAGGAGTTGCTACTCAGTGCGGACAAGCAAAAATTTATAGAGCTCGAATCGGATGCCGGACAAGGAAGGAGCCAACAAATGGTCAAGATATGAAAAGGTGGGCCAAAGTTTTGGCCAAAATGGGATGTGCCTTTTGGAGAGGGGACCCCCCCAAATTTTATGTAACATTTCATGCAAATCATGGAGAGAGAGGATGAAGGAAGCGTGGCCAGAATGCGCCCGAAATTTGCGCCATGGATCATGGAGATGGTGATTGCAGGTTACAAACAACCCATCCAACTGATGATACCCCCGATCTTCTCCCTCTCTGTTGGTCTTATCGCTGCCCTTCGCTCGTGAAATGGTTGTGGGAATAAAGAGAACGAGATCTAGTCTTTCTCTTTCCTCCCTCTCTCTCCCCTAAAGGGCTATTCCTGTGTGCAAGAGGAAATGAAGAATGGTGAAGGAAAGATTGTCCAATTGGGACCGGATTGCTTCCGGGTCGATGTAGACATGAAGACTGCTGATTGTGAAGATGTTGGACGTTGGATGTGGGCTGACCCGCAATCCCACACCAAAACCGAGATCCCGAAACACAAAACCTAAGCGGTAATTCAAAATTTTATGAAGAAAAATGAGTTTTTATGCTATTTGATTGATGAAACATTGTTCCCATGGGCTGATTCTACATTATGATGTTGTTTTCTTTGAGTTTCAACAGTTTATAATCTGAAAATAAGAAAATCATAAGTGATATGGTTGAAATTAATGTTATAAAACCCGAAAAACACGCGTTTAAGTGGTAAAAATGGGGTTTTTGCAAAATAAATGGAAAATATGAGACATAACACCTACAAAACTTGAAATTTTGCTATCAAGGAACCTAAGGTCCATATCCCACAATCAATCTTACTTTCTAGTCATTTTTAATTGAAGAAAATAGAGGCAAAATACCAAAAAATGGTGAAAAATGGATTTTAAATGGGAGAAAATTAGGAAACGGTAAAAGGAAAATTCCAAAAATTTACATGTGTGTTTGTGTAGTGTATAATGAAGGTAAAGCATGAGGTTGGCCTTGCTCGTTTCTATGCTTCCGTTCATGTTTATCACTTTCTTTGTATGGAAACACACATAAAACGACCCTTTCACCTATCAACAAATGCCAAACATTAAACGATAGGGTGAGAGGGGATGTTGAGCATCAAAATATAAACTAAAATCTAGTTTATGTGTTGCATCATGCCTATAGGACGTTGTTTTAAAATAAAGAGAAAGGCAGCATGAGCATAAGTCTTGGTGTCTTTTCTCATTACATAAATGCTAGCATGGAAATCATGAAAAGAATGGTTTCTCACGATGCACAATGCTGATTTTCTTCTCTTTGTGCACTAAACCGTTCACATTATGCATTATGCATGGTTCATGGTATCAACAGAAAAGCTCCTGGACTGCATAGCAATTGTTTTCTTAGGAATGTGACCCACGATTGAGAGTGTAAGGTTATCCCTTGCCGTAGGATAGAGGGTCGTTTTCCTAAGGGATTGTTAAGTAAGGACACGTGGTATATCTCCTGGATTCGAAATGAAGAGTGAAGTTTGTTCATTTGTGGAGCCCCAAGAGGAACACTAAGGAAAAAGGGAATTCTCTTGCAAGAAAATCTATCTTGTAACATCAACAAGCTTGTTTATCATGTTTCATATGATCACAATGAAGAAAAGAACACCAGACATAACAAATCTTCATACAGCATCATGTAAATCTCCCACGGTTTTGATAGAATCAACTATATTCTTCAACATCTTCACAAAATCCATCAATAGAACAAAGAAAGCAAAGGAATACACCATCTTTGAATGGAAATACATCACATAGTATTCATCTTCAATATCTTCATAGTCTTCTCTCTCAATCTCTCATATACAATCACTCTGTTTGAGTAGAATTGGCTATCTCTGACTCTCTCTCTCTCTCTCTATCAATAATACATCATATCCTCACTACAATCTCTCAAAAATCACTCTCAATAATCCCTCTTAGGTCGTGGATACCCCTTCCAAGAGGTATGTCTGATATGAAGAGTCACCAGAGCCACTACAGTGTCTTTTCATAGCTCACTACTGTCACTTCACTCTAGTCTTTACTTGAGTCTTCAGCAGCTACTTCTTCCACTTCTTTCAGCTCTTTTGCACTTGTATTCACCTCTTTCCAAGGCTAAAAAACTTTTCCAAGCTACACTCTCATCCACCAGAACACATACAGAAGTATACAGAACAGTCACAGAACAGTACCAGAACAGCTACAGTACAGAACAGAACAGAACAGAGACAGAAGCTCTACAGAAGACCTACAGAAGGTTACAGAAGATCATCAAAACCACATAACTCATTCTCAAACCATTCCAAACTCTCACAAACCATTCAATAAGCTTTCACAATATCTCAATCTTCATCAATCAATACTCCATCCCTCCTTACAAAAGACAATCAGAACAAAACAGAGCAAAATAGAGCAAAATAGAAGGTATATAGAACCAATCAGAACCTGTCAGAACATCACAAAACCACCAATAAACATCATGATCTTCCAAAACCCAATCATTATCATCCAAAACACTCTCAAACCACTTCCAAATCAATCAATCATCTCATAAAATCAACCATTCAGCTCTCAAAAACAACAAAAATCAGCCAAAAAACAAGTCATTTCAACACTCAACATATCCCCACACTTAATAAGAAAGCGTCCTCGCGACCCAGGAAAAAGGGAATACAAGTTCAGGGAAAAGCTCAACTTTGATTGTCAATATCCCGTCAAAAAGAAACCATCCACCATGACCCCAACTTATAACCTGTTTCTGATATAAAAATACAAAGAAAGGAAAACCCTTTTGAAATTAACACCTCTTAGCAAACAAGAAAATCACAACAAATTTGTAAAGGATATAAGAGTTTGCTTCTTCTTCATCAACATCAGCTTCAACTCTCCATCCACGACTCCATCACCACAATTCTCCAAAACGTAGCTCGCACACGAAATCCAATCCAATAGAAAACCACCACGTTCGTTTGACATAAATGAACTCACAACACAAACACTAATACACAACACAACCATCTGAATGACTCCTCCAAAAAGAGTGATTTTCATTAAAAAGCATCCACCATACATGGGAAAGGTATCAATGAAGATGATCCCTCTTAAAATATTGTTGTTGTCGGAAACGATCCATAGACAAGGATTCATCTACAAAGTTTTTAGGAGTATTTTGAAAAAATTGGAGACAGCACATCCTTTCCAACAGGACCAAGTATCTGCTAGGCAAACAAAGGGCATGAAAATACAATATCTCCAGTTGCTGGGAATCAATGCTTACATTGACATTCATGCACAACTTTGGAATAGGCTTGGAATCATTATGAGAGTACCTATGCATATATGCCATGTACCAAGCAAAATGAGCAGTTAATCTCATTGAGGGATCTGCAGACTGTGAATACTGTTGAGCAAAATGAACATAGTTCTGATAAGCTTGATTGGAAGCTGTCCATTCTCCTGGAATTACTGGCCAATTGATCTGAGGTCCTGTAAGGCAATCATCCGAACTCCATCCCCTTCTTCTGGAAATATGATTATCAAACCCGTCACAGTCACTAACCAACTGAGGTGGTTGAGATATAGAAGTGTTAGGAGAGGGTAGTGGAATAAGGAAGAGTGGATGAAGTGAGGGATAGGAAAAATCATAAAAGGAAGAAAAGGTTAAAGAAGGAGTGGCATAAATTTGGAGGGAATCACTAAGGAACGGTGTTAACTGATAAATAGGAAATGTGGAGGGTACATGAATGGAGGGAGAAGGACAGGGCGGAGAAGGGGAAAATACCCTATCCTCAATAAAGGAACAATATGTAAAAATGGGAATTTGAGGGAAAGATGAAGGTTGGAAAAGAAGGGGTAAAATAGTTGTGGAATTAGATTGACAAAGGGAAAGATATATAGCATAGCGGTGAGCCATTTGTTGGTAATAGAGGTGGGTAGGAATAGAAGGTCCTAAGAGAGATCGTCGATGATAGGCATCAAAGAAGGTAGCATCAAATGGATTATATTTTGAAAGATAGGCTAAGAGATCCATCCTCAGTTGAGTAGTACTCTGGGCATAGGTAAGAGCTGTGTTTTGTCTTTGATTTAGGATCACAGAATCAATCATGGGATGCCACGAATTATCATGACAATCAGCCACTTTGGAGGAATAACTCTGGAACATGTCAACTATGCGCAACTCCAAATGATTGACATACAAAACAACCTGTAAGACCACATCCCCTACATACCATGCCATATCCACCTCATCTGGAATTAACAAGTCTCCTTGTAGATACATGTAGGACATCAACATGGTATCTGGCATGACAGAATCTTCAAAGACCATCCTGACTACCTCTATCAATAACTCAGCAGACTAAGCCCCACTCCATCCATTCTTTGGAAGAGGTAAATCCATCGTGGAAAGCTTCATATAGAAGACCAACTTCTGTAAGTGGTAGTGGACAAAGAAAGAATGGTCTGGTGAAACATATTCCTGAAACTGCTCAAAGGTAGACCATAACAAGTCCATTCTGGACTGCAATCTTTCCACTTTATCTTGGAATAGAGGGCACAAAGTAGCCTGTCTCTGAAGAGCAGCCAAGTCCTGCTGTGAAAGAAAAGGAATCAATGAAACATAAGGGCTTGGAGGAACAGAGCGGGACTTTGCAAGTTGATCTTGCAACTGCTAGATTTGGGAGGCTTGGGTTGCCACTGTGTCATTAGCAGTCTGTAAAGCTGAAAGTTTTTCATCTAAGATAGCTTGGAATTCCTGCGCTTCTCTGGACATCCTCTCCTTCTCCTCTGAAAGGCTAGTAACCTGGGATTGAGCCTCTAGTAACTGGGTCTTCAAAGAAGAAATCTCATCGCTTTGGGTGGCAACCAGTTGGGTTTGTTGTTCCATTTGCTTAAACAAATCTGCTAAGGTATCCTTAACAAAAGCTAACTCAGATGTTGCCTTATGCAACTGGTCCTTAGACTGCATGAGCTCTTCATAAAAAGACGCGTATAGCTGTTGAACACAGGCTGTCCTCACTGACAACTCAATGGAGCTTTGAATATCCTTACAGAGAAAAGGAATTGCATCTTTTGAAATGAGACTGTTCAGGGAGGGAACTGATATGTCCAATGAGCCTTCTTGATGTGCTCTGAACAGGTTATTGCAAGTGAGATACCCAGGGGGTTCACTGCCAGAGGTAGCAGGGATAGATACTGAAGGAAGTACTGAAGGAGCTTTATCCGCTACCCTTTTCAAGCGTTTGCACTGTATGACTAGGGGAGGCGGAGAATCATCATCCTCTATGTCAATAGGTTCTGACTCATCTGAAGGTGGAGGAGGAGGTACTGGATCTGATGGAGGAGGTGGAGGCACAGTCTTCTGTAAACCTGAATAGGTCAAGAAGGCAGACAAATATGATCCATATGTGACATTGGTAACATTACCCCTGGTGACTTTAACGAAATGCTGATCCATTTTAGTGAGGAGGTAAGTGCTCCAATCAATAGCAACTCCTTTTAACACCATCCTGGAAGCTGTAAAAAGCTCTTTGGACAAGTACTGGGATGGTGTTTTGGCAGGCATAAACCTGTCCTGGAGAAACTGAGAGATCGTCTTCCATACGGGATCAGTGATCATAGAAAAGGAAACTCCTGAAGAGTTGATCACCTTCTTAACATCCAGCATTTCCCTTGTCTGCTTTTGCAACAGCTTTAGAATCTCTTCATTAGAGAAAAGCTGACGAG
Source organism: Lygodium microphyllum (assembly GCF_053477565.2). Taxonomy (NCBI): domain Eukaryota; kingdom Viridiplantae; phylum Streptophyta; class Polypodiopsida; order Schizaeales; family Lygodiaceae; genus Lygodium; species Lygodium microphyllum. The sequence continues at coordinate 109,407,569 of NC_141148.1, forward strand.
TGGTAACAAAAGGTTCACCTTTGGAGGGAAGAGACAAAGCCTTCCCTAGGCCTCGCGGTGTCAAAGCCATAGAAATGCCCTGGACTAGTCCTGTCTTCTTGCTGTAAGAGGCCAGAAACTCATCACATAATGACGGATCCTCTGGAAGCAGGGGAAAAGAAGGAGCCACAAAAGCAGCAAGTCCCGCCTTCGTGAGAGGCTCAAAAGTAAGTAGGGAAGAGTAATCCCTACTGACTAATGGGACGTATTGGATAGGGGGAGGAGCATGAGAAGGCGCCATTCAGATGGGTACACACACACCACAACACAGACAATCAAGGAGAATACCTGCAAAGCAACAGACAAAAACCAAAGATAAGAGAACAACCAATAAAATGTGACTCGACCAACTAACCCCAAGCAAACCACATCCTAGAAAAAATTCGACATGACCTTGAGACATATGCGACCGAAAGCTTCATGCGATGCATTAGACAAACACCCAGAACCCCGTATCAGGCAAGAAAAGAAAAAACTGCATATCGTACCCGTAACCGTATCAAAGACAGTAAATCAAAACAATACCACATCCGACACATATCAAGACGACATCGATGATAAACCAGGACTGGACCAAGAAAACAACTCGAATGACTGCACATACCCATCCCACGAAAAGGTTCATTAAAAAAGGGAATTAAGTGCGGTGAGGGGGAATTAATTTAATGAAGGGTTGATTTTAATAAATGAGTAAGAATGGGTGAATTTTTATTAAGTGATAAACCTTAGCAGGAAAACGGCGGTTCGTTATTATACATTTAATTACCAATTATTAGGTGAAGCGGTGCGTTAATTCGAATCCCGGACTTCGATACCCAGATTGGGTCGCTAAATGCAAGTTCATTGATTACAAATTAAGGTGATATGGAGCGTTTTTTTTTGCCAGCGCGTGCTCATGTGACGGCGGGTTCATTTTAATTAGAAATTAAAGTGTCCCTTTAGCACACGTAGCGCATGCTAAGTGAACGGCGGGTGTATTTTAATTAAAAAGTATATGTGTGTGGAGCGCGAATGCGCGTGGAACTGTGGGTGAATAAAAAGTTCATTTTAAGAATTAATTTGTGATTAAGGGGGAAATGAAAATAAATAAAGTACATAAAATAAATACCTGGAAGGGGTGTGTATGTAATGTAGAAATGCGCATGGAAGAGTCCCCCAAAAGAAGTGAATCCAGTAAAGGAAAAGTAAAGACCACTGACGAAATAACAAAGACAACACCTTAGCGGATGTGTTGATTTGTTTTGTGGTTGGGTTTTTTAAAATAATTTTTTTGTAATTTGGGATTATTTATGGTGGTTGTTTTGTTAGTGAGGGTATGATGTTTTGTGGATGTGTTTTGTTGCTTTTTATTTATGTAGTTTGTTTGTTTGTTTTTGTTTTTGTTTTTTTTATAAAAATAAATAAGAATAAAAATAATAATAGGGAAATCAATATATACAACCCATGAATATGGAGGAAATATCCACAATGGAGTCTATGCAAATAAAATAGAGAGTGTTAAGGAAAATTTCCGTTTGTTGGTTTGTTAGTATGTTGTTCTTCTTTTTTTAACAATAGAGGTACCATGTATGATAATATTTTAAAGTGAAAAATAAATGAAAAATGGTCAAGGGGATTGAGGGGAATTTTTTATAAATTTTTAGATTTTTTAAAGAATTTTTTACTATTTTTAAATGAATTTTCTACATTTGTTGGTAGTTTGGGGGATAAATTGGGAAATGTGTAATTTTCAGAAATTTTAGGGTGGGTAATTTCCAGCGGACAAACTCCCAAAAATTGGCAAAAAGAAAACGGAATTTTTAGAAAATTTTTTGAATTATTTTGATGGGAAAATTAATTTAGAAATTAATTAAATCATGTAAATCATGTTAATCAGATAAGTAAGTTAAAAGTAAGTCTGTTAAGGCTGGTTAGTCTGTATAAGGCATGGTAGTCTGCCCAAGTCAAGTCAAGTTAGGTTAGTCAGGTTAGGGTTAGGGGTAGTTAGAACTAACCGAACTAAGGTTAAGCAAACTAACCTAACTAAGGTTAAACAAACTAACCTAACTAAGGTTAAACAATAACCTAACTAAGGTTAAACAAACTAGCCTAACTAAGGTTAAACAAACTAGCCTAACTAATGTTAATGAAACTAACCTAACTAAGGTTAAACAAACTAACCTAACTAAGGTTAATGAAACTAACTAGGGTTAGTTAGTATAACTAATGGTAGGTTAGTTACAAGGGTTAGGTTAGTTGTAACTAACCTGATGTTAGTGAGGGAGGAGGGGGTGGAAGAGGAGGAGGAGGAGGAAGGGGAGGAAGACGGCGGCGGCGCGTCCGGCGGCAGGGCGGCGCGTCGACAGACGGCGGGCGGTGAGCGTGTCCACAGCGACGGGCGGGCGTGAGGCGGGCTGCAGCAGGCAAATGCGGGGCGGTGAACGTGGTCCTCGGCCTGGCGCTGTTCTACGGCGGGCTGGCGCAGGGCTTGGCGAGGCTCCAGGTGGCGACGGACAGCAGGGCGCTGGGCAACAAGCTCCAGGCAGCGACGGCAGCGCCCACGGCTCCGGCAACGGCGGCAACGCCCACGGGAGCCTACGACGACGGCGGCAGCGGGAGGCATCGACGACGGCGACCAGACGGCGAGGAGGAGGAGGGAAAGGAAGAAGGGGAAGGAGAAGGGGAGGAAGAGGAGGAGGGAAAGGAAGAAGAGGGAGGTGGAGGAGGGGAAGGAGAGGAGGAGGGGAGGAGGTGAAGAGGGAGGTGGAGGAGGGACACGCAGAGAAGGAGAGGGAAAGAGAGGGGGAGGCAGTTGGGATGGGGAAGGGGTCGGGAGAAGGGAGGGGGGATAGGGAAAGGTGGGGGTGGGTAGGGGCAGCGGGCGGGAGGGGTAGGGGTAATGGGCGGGGTAGGGGTAAGGGTAGGATGGGGGTGGGTAGGGGTAAGGGTAGGAGGTCATGGGATGGGTAGGGGTAATGGGCGGGATAGGGGCCCAAGAAGGAGGCGTACTCCCGTCCCGCGCGCGTGCGCGGGGCGGGATAAAAAAATTTGCCATGACGGAATTGAAAGGGCGCCGAAATGTCGGGACGGAGCTCGCGGACGCGACCGCCGAGGCGCGTGGAGACGCATGAAATCGAGAACAGGTGCGTTTACGCGTGGGACAAGTTGCGTGAAAACACACAAAAATAAAGAAAAATTAATAACTCCCAATCCGATCCTCAAAACGAAATGGCGTAAAAAAAAAAGTGGGTAGGAGGACAGGGGGAAGACAGGGAAAATGTGCAACAGGAGTTCCGGGGGGGGAAAGGGCGGTCACGTGCAAAAAATGGGTCCAAAAACAGAATTAAGAATTAATATTGGAAGATCGGTGCATCGGAACGAGGTGCAGGAAAAAGAAAAAAGGTGCAAAAAGACGTGCCCGACAATCCTATCACATCAAAACATAGTTCCGACGGAAATAAGATGCATTCACATGGGAAAAACCCAAAAAACAGACCTGAAAATAGGATCGGAACCGCTCGCCGGAATGACAGGCAGTAAAAAGAAAAAAGGTCCGTAGGAAGGGGGGGTATAGGTTCGTCATGGGAAAACACAGTTCTGGCGGAAGTAGGAGGGGTTCACATGCGAAAAACACCAAAAATACGCCCAAAAACACATTTAAAAATGAATAATAATAAATCCAGAAGTCGAAAGAGGGTGGAGGAAAAAGGAAAAAGGTAGGGGAAGGCATGGGGGACACGGCTGTCAAATAAAATTGAAATTTTGATGCAAACAGGGTAGGTTCACATGGAAAAATGTCAAAAAGACACTCGAAAAAGTCTTAAAAAAACCAAAAAATTAATATTGGACAAACCGTGCATCAGAATGACACGGAGTAAAAAGAAAAAATGTCAGGGAGAAAGTGGTTGTCAGGACTAGGATGTCAGATCATGGTTTCGAAGTAAGCAAAGCGTGTTCACATGGAAAAACCGGCTAATGTGCGCAAAATACTTCAAAAATTAATAACTCGAAAACCGTGCACCGAAACAGGGGTAAGTAAAAAGGAAAAATGGGCCGTTCAAAGGAAGGAACAGGGCTATAAGGTTGGATTTGGACTTCAGGGAATGTAGGATGCATTCATAGGACAGGACCGCAAAATCAGGGAATGAAGGAAAACTGCAAGGGAACAGCCCCAAGGGTGGGTGGAAAAGGAACGGTCGGGTGGGAAGGGACCCCATCAGGGTAACGGCAAGGCATGGCAGACATGCATGAGAAATTTGAGGCATATGCAGAAGGGTATGCAATGTAGACGTGCAAGGACTCGTCCCCACACTTAAGACCTTAACGGATAGGGTTAACCGAGCAACAGGGACCTAGGACCATGCCACAAACCATCCACTAACATCCCCACACTTAAAACATGACCGTCACGAAGAAACCAAAGGGGGAGGGTTAGAAAAACTTGGCCCATTTTGTCAAGAAGCAAGGTTGAGTGTCGATGGCACGTCCAGGGTTGTTGTCGACTGCAGGAGGTACCAAGGCATCTTTATAGCGCACGTCCTTCATGGCAGGGACCACGCAGCAGCACCCAGGGAGGTAGCTGATGGAAGGAATCACAGGAAATTTGTCGATGATGAAGAATATTGCACTCAACTCACAGTCACTCAAATGGAATGAAAGAACAGTCACGCGCCCCATGACTAATATCACTCAAGGAAGAATGATGGAACCCCATATCTCATGCCCGGTTGAGGAGTCGACAAGGGGGAATGGTGCAGAAGGGGTATGCCGGGGTGCACAGTTGATGGTGCATTAGTGCATCCAACCCGTCTGGCATAAGTGCAAGGAGGAAGGCAAGGGAGCCTTATAGTGCAGTGTACAGAACAGGGTGACGTGCCTTGTGATGACGGCAAAGACCCATCCCGTGGGTGCATAGAAAAACGGGAACATACCTGACTCCAAGTGTCGTAACGTCCCTCAATCTCACCTCTCGGTAATTGATTGAAGAAACTCCAGTCACACTCATCCCACCCTCTGTCTCACTCTCTTGTTGATAGATACAGGAGGGCAGCCTTTTCCCGAAACCCATTGAGGTAATCCTCACGATCACTTGTGCAAAGATTGTATGCCTTGTGCGCATTTGATGGTGCAACTGTGCATCCCGCTCTGTGCCGGCATACGGTGCGAGAAGGAAAGCCAGGGAGCCTTATGGTGCAGTGCACAGAAACAAATTGTGCTTTGTGCATTGAGAGGCCCATCCCGTGCGTGCAACGCTTCATTCACACTTCTCACCTCTCATTTGATTTGAAGGGAAAAGACTAGTCTCTCGCCCCACCCTCTATCTCATTCTCTGTTGATAGTTACAGAGGGCAACCCATACTCACCTCCCCATCCGGTTAGGATGAAAGCTCACGTCACTCGATTGTTTGTCGATGAAGATCGCGTCATCAGTTGTTGAAGAGGCATACCCAGGGAGGTAGCCATCAAATCGAACGTTGTATTGGATAGGAACATGTCGTCTACTAGAGGACAGGTAGTCACTTTTCAGCGAGACCCAGGACAAAGCGTACCAAGGGAGGCAGCTTCAGAATTGAATCCTGGGAATATCAATTAATGAATCCACTTTCTGGACTGCTGGGTGTTGCCACCTTTTCCACAACCAGCTTCCCGCCCAAGGGTGTTTACCACCTTTTCTTGGAACGAGGCCTGCTATGACAGGGAATTTCTTCCTTTTTTCTCATAACAGATTTGTTTTATTTATTTATTTATTTATTTTTCTTGTTTTCCCCTATTCTCGAGGGTGTTTCCACCTTTTCTCGAAGAATAGGTCGGCATGACAGGGGCCTAAGTCCTTTTCTCCCATGACCAATATGTTTTTTTTTTTTTCTTTTTCTTTCTTTCTTTCTTTTCTTTTCTTTTTTTTTTTCTTTCGAATTGAGCAAGGGAATGGTAGAAAGACCATTTGTCAGAACCAACCCCACTGTCGCTGGTGGAAAATAGAGGATAAGAGATCAAGGCTGGAAGGGGGGTTTAAGGAGACAGAGGGTTGTGTCCACTTCATCAGGAGTGACTGAAGAACGGCTATCAGAAGTAGCATCATAAGAAGTACAGTGCCGCGCCAATGAGGGAAAAGATCAAGTGACCGTAATTGTCAAGATCCCCAAGGAGGAAAGTACTTCTTCAGGCGATATCCATTGATCAGAAAGGGATCATCAGAGGCATCAACGGTCTGCACTCGGACAGAACCATTAGGGTTGACGGCAAGTACCTTATAGGGGCCCATCCACTGCTGCTGGAGCTTGCCAGGAAACTTGCCAAATCGTGAATCATAGGCTAGGACCAAATCACATTCTTTGAACTCCTTGTGCTTGATGAAGCTGTCATGGTAAGCCTTGCGTCGAGCTTGCGTGGCTTCCATGCACTGTAGAGCCATCCTACGAATTTCGTCCAAACATTCCAAGTGCAGAAGACGGCATTGCAGTGAATCATCGTCCCCCAAACGCTCTTTGATAGCCACTCTTAAAGAGGGTAGTTCCAGTTCAACAGGAAAAACAGCTTCTGTACCATACACCAGGTGGAAGGGTGTCTGTCATGTTGCTGCTTTATGGGAGGTTCTATACGCCTAGAGGGCCTCTGTAAGTCGATCGTCCCAATCACGACGATGTGCGGCAATCGTTCTCGTCAGAATCGAGCAGAGGATGCGATTGGTGACTTCGACTTGGCCGTTGGCTCTAGGGTAATAAGGAGTGGACTTGCGATGGCGGATCTTATACAACTCTGTCAACTCTTCCATGACTTTGTTAAGGAAATGAGTGCCTCTATCACTTACCAGCTCTAAGGGATTGCCAAAACGGGTGATGATATTCTTGTACATGAATAGGGCCACGCTGTTACCATCGTCCCGCTTTAGGGCTTTAGCTTCACACCACTTTGTGACATAATCCGTACATACAAGGATGTATCTATTCTGATTCCTTCTAGTAGGAGGATCGATTGGACCTACGAAGTCGATGCCCCACTTCTCAAACGGCTTCAGGGGAAGGATAGGTTGCAGTGGCATGGCACTTGTCTTCGTGGGTTTCCCCATTCTTTGACAAGCATCACATCTCTTACAGTAATCATAGGCATCTTTGTGAATTGTAGGCCACCAATATCCTGCTAGCAGAGCCTTCCTGGCTGTAGCTTCTCCTGCAAAGTGACCTCCACATGGCTCATCATGGCAAGCCTTCAGAACAATCCCAATCTCATTTCCTGCAATACATCTTCTGAGCACTTCATCTTTGCCTTTCTTATACAGTGCACCGCCTAGCAGGGTGTAGGGGGCTTATTCTAGCATAAGCTTCTTCCTCTCCCGACTAGAAATGCCAGGAGGATACTGTTGGGTTGCCAACAGATTGGCAATGTCTGCATAACGGGGAGTTACAGTTTCCACTAAGAATAGGGAAGCATCAGGGAGGTCTGGATCATCCTGCTCCTCGTCTGCAGTTTGTGGGATACGCGACAGATGATCAGCCAGAACATGGGAACGACCAGGCTTAGTAATCACCTCAAAGTTG